>NC_043008.1:3389210-3414210 GCF_006345805.1 Octopus sinensis | reverse complement strand
TTGCTATTCATTCATATATCCATACATATGTGTGTTAATGAATGCATGAAATATACAGAAACGAATGTGATTGTATGTAGTCTGTTCACGTCATACACGACCACTATTCAGCATTTCAGAGCCGTAAAAGAGATTGTCGAATCGATCAAATACCTTCTACATGCGTCTGCATCACACACATATTCACGCCCAGGCTAACACATACCTACAGACGACAGCCTGAATGTGGACTGTTGAATGTAAATTTTTTGATCACATTTATCCGTAGATGGCGAGATAGACGTGACGTGGAGAGTTTAAGTTAGATACAGTATAGTGTTACAGATGGTAACTTGTCATTATGCCTTAATCAAAGTATTAATAGCCCACTTCTCTCTGATTCCCAGTCGCAGGACGGACTGAGCCAATGGTAGATGGCCAATCAGCATCATGATGAGAATTCTTTTGAGGTTCAAACATCTTGAAAGGAAATAGCTTGCAGTGTGAATTCACGTGGCGTCCTTTCACAATTGGATAACAGCGTAATACGTCTCTGTTGCTCTCAGATTCTCAGGGACATATTTTTATTGACAAATCAATGTCGAAAATCCTATTCAACAGAGTGTTTGTGTTTTTCAGCAATAATTCATTGTCACTATTTTTCCCAGTCTCTCTCTTGCTCGAAAACAAAACTTGGTAACCGGGGTATCTCTCTTCTAGTCAGGTTCTGATGCTTACATCTGTGTTTCTTCTACTCTCAGAGGTAGATGATGAGGACTACTTACAAACCATCCCCCAAACTCATATTTCTCTACTTCCACGTTGTACAAAGATTTTGCTTAAGCACTGGTAGTCTTTAGTGTCTGGCTATGAAATTCTAACTTTGCAGAACTGAGTTTGTAGTCTTCGATGTTAATGGGAATCCATTATCCCCCCACTGTCTTTAATATCTTCGTTCTCAGAGCGCCCAAATATGTTCGTTTGTAAAATCCGTTGCAGGCAACAGTTACATCTTGATCCACAGGCTCCACTGTGAATGTAAAATTGATTAGGAAGAACAAACCCTTTATTTTACCACAGTAACTCACAAATTAATGCGCATCAGCGATAGCAAGTACTTTGTAAAAGACTAAGGAACTTATACTTCAGTACTGGAAATACTGAGGGCATCGCCCTGATAATTCAGCTCCGATTGAGACATAATATACCTTGCGTTATGTCTTTCAAAATTCGCACCATATCACTTTTAAAATACAAACTTGTATGCGTGCCTAAACAAGCCAAAGGTACATTGGATATCTATTAATCGCATGTATGGCATTATCAACGTTTGGTTTATATGTATTTTACTACGTAGATTCCTACTCGCAGATATTATTGTGTGTGTGTGTGTGTGTGTGTACGCGCACGTATGTGTGTTGCATGAGTATGTGTGAGTATTTGTGGATAGCTAACATGAGTTTTTGCATTTGAGTGAGGATGTGTATAACTCATTGAGCAAATCTACATGTATGTATATGTAGTTATCACCACTATATTTCCATCTGTCCTTTTCTGCACGACATAAGCACAGAAGCTAATACAAGACAAAAATGTGTGTTATTTTAAGAAGCTAGAATCTTCTGTATCTCTCTATCGGCGAAGTGATGTATTTGAATCGGTCACGTGTATACAGTAGCGCCTCTACTTTCACACAGAATACACCATATAACAAGTCGCCAGAGTAAAGGGAAATAATCGACCATCAGCCACATTGTGATTCACGACTCATTAAGTGTAACAATCTCATTTTCAGTCGTAAATAAACTTAAATATGCTGAGGAAAGCTCTTACGCAGAAATGTGAAATTCCCTGTAAATAATTTATATTTATGCCTCCAGTGATGGTCTTGCCTGGTCAGTGCATTCCTATGGCTAAACGATGATCAAAAGCTGTTTCATTTATGTATTTTTTGATGTGTAGACGTTTATTATTTATGTGCTTACATGAAAAGCTTGGCAGAATCGTTAGATCGTTCGCCAAAAGAAACGCATTCAAAGATTTGTTCGGGCTGTTTGCTTTCTTCGCTTCTCCTTCATCAACTTTCATTCTTAAGCCTCGATGAAATGATGAAACAATGCGACTCTGTAATGCTAACGGCTAACTTTACCACATATTTACGGATTTTAAAACCAGAAATCATTATTATTATGCTTATTAATATCTTTTTTTCTTTCTACTAGAGGCACAAGGCCTTAAATGTTGAGGGAGGGGAAAAGACGAAAGGCATGTCGAACGCGATGGAAATGAAATTCCGAACGTAAAGCCCGGACAAACGTTGCTGAGGATTATCTCCAGCGTGGAAACGATTCTCCCGCTTTTCTGCTCTCGTACGCGATTTAATATTAACATACGTATCGAAGTAACTGTGCGTGCCTATGTGTGTAGGTACGAATGTGTGTGCATACGTGTAATATAACGTGTGTGCGTGTATGTATGCCTCTTCATATATGCGTCTGTGTGTAATATTTCTGGAATATGCAATACATATTCGAATGTATGCATAGGTACGTGTATCTGCATGAGTCTGTGTTCATATATACGTGCATATGTACATGTTATATATATATGTGTGTGTGTGCGTGTATATATATATATATATATATTCATATATATATATAAGCATATATGTCTTTGTGTTCATAAGTGTACACATGAGCGTCTCATATGTGTGCGCGTGTGATATTCGTTCATATCAGTCTGTATACATTTGGATGTGTACCTGTGTTTGTTCACGTGTATATGTATGTGCTATGCATGTGTTAGCGAAACTTTATTTCCACCTCTGTAAGTATGAGCTGTACATCGGTATGTTTTCCTATAAGCATATATATGTTTGTACGTATTTAAAAGCATCTACATACACACGAATGCGTGCAATACTTCTCAGCTATTGTTTACCATCATTTATCTCTAGTTTCAAGTAGCGATCTCGTCTAACGGATACTCGTATTTGTAAGAAACACAGATCGTTACGTTCTTGGCTAATGGCGATATTAGTTAATGGCGTTATATTAATACATTGGAACTTTCTATTTCCATATTCTTTATTTTACACCCATTGTTAAAGAGTTTCTTAATTCCAATTCTGTTTTGATTAACAATAACGAACACAGAATCTATTTTTTAAATCCTAATTTCTCAAGTAATATAAAACTCTTATCTTCATCTTTCTATCATGAAAATTTGAATGTGATTTCAGAGCTATAAAACTCACAAATTTCTTGCATAATGAGACGTAAAGCAATATTTTTCCTAACAAAAATTATAGACAAATACAGCAAATAAATTGTAATAATGCCTAGAATCATGAATATGTGTACAAGAGAAAATATATTATACCCAACGTGATATGTTAAGTGTAAATTTCAAAAGCCACCTATAATTAATGTTTAGTTTGTCCTGTAGGAAAGATTTATCACTTGGTTGTCTGCATGAATATTTAAGAAAAGTGCAAGGAAAGAAACTGTCATACACAGACGATGTGCGTAACTATTGTGAAAAACCAATCACAAAATCTGTATAAACTGGCCGCCATAAATTCAAGATGGACTCCTTGTTTCAAACGCCATATTGTATTGTCACCGACGCAGCTGCTACTCTGTTTTTAGTTTTTGTTTTCTGTTCTTGTTTAGTCTTCGTTCAAACCTGGTCGAACATATCTATGATGAAAGGCCACGTGATCCCTTACTTCATCTGTGGAGGTATCGGCGATTATCTTATGATATGTCTTTTCCTTTATATTATAGTGCCGGCTTGTGATACGAGCAATGGCTGAGATTTCCAGCTAAGTCAGGATAGAAGATGGAGATTCTTTTCTTAACTGACATTTTGATGGTTAACAAACAGGATCATAACATGTACATGTTAACAGATGTTATTTATAGTTCTAGGGAAGGTCTGATAGGAAAGAAAAATCCTCCAAAGCCATCAATCTGAATGTTCATGGTTTTTATTATCTATCCTTACTATTTCAAGTGCTGTATTATCCAGTGTATCGTTGCTTTGTTTCAGACAGGATAATGAAACTGGAGGAAGAGTGGCATTTAATTCTTGCAATTTCAATTACATCGGAGAGACTCCTTCATTAACTTAAAAGATTCCTGATTAAAAAAAAAATACGCACTATAATATTAAAAAAATGTCAAAAAGTGACAAAATTAGAGAAAGGCATAAAACCTTTGATTACGTGATTGGTTCGTAATAATATTCATTTCTACTAATGAAGAATCAAAATAATGAAACGTCGACTAAACCTACCTGAAGCTACTAAATCGTAGAATGAAAAGAAAGTTCAAACTCTCTTACTGATGGAAGTCTTGAATTTATAGATGCAATACCAAAAATAGGAATATGATGCGATTTGATAAGATGCTCATTCGGGAAACCAGAAAAAGGACGTCACAACACTCTATGGATGTAACAGGGGATAAAATTCGTAACAAAATCAACGATAGACATTCCTATTAATTTCTCTACTTTGAAAACAAAGAAGAGAAAAAAACACGGCAGGTGTGGTTTAACTGATCTCTTCTGCCAAACTCCTAGCACTGTGTATATAAATTTACTGTTAGTTATCAAGGAATGGAGATTTCAAATCGAAAGACGTTTTTTACATGAACGAGGTAGGAAAATGTAAAGGCGCGTTAAATAAGGACTTGATACTATTCACACAATAGTTAAGCGACTGTTAACATTTTTAATCCTTCAACATTCCGATCTCTTTGTCTATTGTGTTGCTTTATTATTCACATTGTTTTGAATTAATCATGCATTATCTTGTAGCTAGAAGATTTCAATGGCAAATTTATATATTTTTAGAATGACATTGTAGGGAAGGTATGATAGGTTGGATCTGGTCAGTTTTAACATTAAAAAAAAGGTCGAATAAACACTAAAGGGTTACCGGAAATACCAAAAGAAACGATTATTATGCGAGGAGTAGACGGCAGTTGCCGAAGGTATCACGCAGTGGGACTGAACCCAGAACCGTGTGGTTCGGAAGCAAGCATCTTGACACACAACTTCGCCTGCGTCGATTTCTGCAACAATTTTATGAAACAGCAATACTTTATGTTCTTACATCAATACATTCACAAGTTTAAAAAATCCTCCATCTTATAAACATCTATGCGGCAGCTCTAACAGCTGCTGACTTGCACTCTTGGTCAATTTTACAGACGATTGTATTTGTTTCCCAACCACACGGTTCTGGGTTCAATCCAACTGTGCGGCTGACCAAAACCACATGAGTCGATTTGGTAGACGGAAAGACAAAGAAGCCCGTCGTATATATATATATATATATAGGCGCAGGAGTGACTGTGTGGTAAGTAGTTTGCTAACCAACCACGTGGTTCCGGGTCCAGTCCCACTTCGTGGCATCTTGGGCAAGTGTCTTCTGCTATAGCCCCGGGCCGACCAATGCCTTGTGAGTGAATTTGGTAGACGGAAACTGAAAGAAGCCTGTCGTATATATGTATATATATATATGTGTGTGTGTGTGTGTTTGTGTGTGTGTGTTTGTCCCCCTAGCATTGCTTGACAAACGATGCTGGTGTGTTAACGTCCCCGTCACTTAGCGGTTCGGCAAAAGAGACCGATATAATAAGTACTGGGCTTACAAAGAATAAGTCCCGGGGTCGATTTGCTCGACTAAAGGCGGTGCTCCAGCATGGCCGCAGTCAAATAACTGAAACAAGTAAAAAAAAATTATATTTGTGCGTGTGTGTTTGTTTCTGTGCTTGACATCTAGTGCTGGTGTGTTTACGCTCCTCTAGCTTAGTGGTTCGGTAAAAGGGGCTGATACAATAAATAAAAGGCCTAAAATATAATGTCCTGGGATCGATTTGTTCGATTAAAAACCCTTCAAGGTGGTGCTCCGGCATGGCCGCAGTCAAGTGACTGAAACAAGTAAATGAATAAAAGGAGTAAATGAATATGTACCCAACACACACACACACACACACACACACACACACATATATATATATATATATATATATATATATATATATATATATATATATATATATATATATATATATATATATATGTATGTATGTATGTATGTATGTATGTATATACATATGTGTATATATGCCTGCCCTTTTAAAAAATGTCTATTAATATCCTTCCCAGAAGGAAGGAGCTACTTTCTAACAAGGAAGTCGAAATCTAAATTAATTGGAATTTGGATAAGATCAGCTATAAGTGTTTCGTAGCTGTGGAGGTGCTGCTTTCGAAGTCACGAACCGTCGTATAAAGCAAAATCCTATGGGTTAAAAATCCTGTAGAGTTGCAGAGAGAAACGTTAAAAATCACAATTTAGACGATCTTCTGCGCCTGTACGCCTGTCGCTGACGGCTAATGCACGTATGAATGTAAGTATGCACACACGTGTACGTATATGTGCGTGCATGTGTGTGTGTCTGTTTATATGTGTGTGTATGCATGTATCTATGCATATGAGTGTACTTAAATATATGTGATTGTGTGTCTGTGGTTTTGTGTCTGTGCATGTATGTGTTTTCTTATGTGCGCCTGCGTGTTGGTGTGTGTGTGTGTGTACAATAGAAAGTTTAATAGAAACAGTAATGGCAGAGTATTGTTCGATATTCAGTTCTTCTTCACAATAAAGTACGAGGCATACAAAATAAAATAAACGCAAGAGCGCAAAAGCTGACTGTTGCAACGTCTTTTGATCAAGGATCTGCCAAGTCTGTGATACAACTAAATAACAACGGCAATATGGCCGCAGTACAGAAATATTAGACACAAAGTACAACAAAATTCTAAGCTTTGAAGAATAACAACCGAGAGATATTGTAAGATGTTATGATATGAAGAAGCTTTTGAAAGGAATCATTCGCTTTGCCAACATCAAAAAGAGAAAGCGCTGAGTATATATAAATATGTAGAGAATAACTGTTTGAATGTTGCCTTGATCGTCAACAGGAGCCTTACAGGCGCCGGAAATCTCAACAGAGTCGCTTGAAATAGCAACCAAATTTCTTTAAGAAAAAAACGTTATTTCTTAGCTGTCGGGATGAAAACAATTCGAATGTCTTTCATCATTGGTCAGCTCGATTGGAATCTCCACTGGGTTAAATAATAACAACAACAACAACGGCAGTAGCATTAACAACGAGAAAAACTGCATGATAGGCGATGGTTGAATCAATGAGACGCTACGAAGCTAATGAAGTATCCTGGACTGAGCTGATGAGAGAGCCTCGACGGTAGTCACCAGATGTACTAGATGTAGCTACAAAACATCCCTCGAATTTAAGATAAAAACAGGATTATCGGAACTGCAAACCCTTTTAGTCACAGTCTTCCCATTTAGAGCTTACAAGGGGCTAAACGGCATCACCAACTTCGGATACAGCAGGAGTTCAGGTATCATTAGCGAGAAACCTTTTAGAGCAGTTTATGACAATACGAATCTTTAACTTGGAAAACTCTACTTGATCGCGTCGTCTGCTATCAACAGCGGTTAAAACTTTATCGAATTACTCGAGATTTACAAAAGGATAGGCTAGAAAATACACCCTTGTGTTCAGTACACCTATGAAAAAACTACATTTTGGTCACGATTAAATATCCATTTGACCATCGGTGAATTTCATGAAAAGTGATTTACAACTAAACCACAAAAACTATAATAGGTGAAATACAGCAGAGTGCGCAAACCAATAAGAGAACCTTCATAATGAAGATTGATCGGTGAGGCATATCAGCCTTTACGCAGCCCAAAACAGACTCTATCGTCTCAAATAGAAAGAGTATATTGAATGATTGTGATATCTAATACAGAAAATAATGGTATGATAACGACTAGAACCTCTTTCATCATAGATCTCATTATTCGGAGATGACATGGTATAAAACAAAAATGACGGCAATAGTAAGTTTATTATGAAATGAAAGGTGTCCAGGGAAGGAAGGTTGAGAGATTATTTCGAATGGGAAGGAAAATTAGTCCCATGTTTCGTTTAGTCTTGTGTTTTGATGGGAGGAAAGATTTTATTTGGAGAATAAAGTCATTATATTCATAAACAAGATTACCTTCCTGCATCACACTCAGCGTGTTGCAAAAGAAGAAGCGTCCATCGTTTTTGTATATCTTTTATACTTTATTTTAGATTTGTCTCAGACACGAGGCTGTGGCCCAGCTGGGATTTCGCCTTGGACAGTCGATGCCGTTACTTATCGTCTTTTTTAAAGTCTGGTACACTTCCAAACCGCTTGTCAACCAGTGATGGGGAACAAACATAGGCACAATGATAAACACACACATACACACAAACAAACACACCACGCACACGCACATACACACACAAACACACACACACTCACCACGCACACACACATACACACGCACATACACACACACTTAGGCGCGCACACAAATATACACAGCGTGGTTGAGTCTGTTTTCGTCTACCAAATCTATTCTACAAAGCTCCGGTCGGCCCAGCGCTATAGTCAAAGACACTTGCCCAAGGCATCACACAGCGGGACTGAACCCAGAATCATAAGAAGGATTAGCAAATTGTTTACCACACAGCCACGGCTCCGCCTATATTTCAAATTTTATTTTAAAATTCTAAGCAACAACCAATGAGTCACCTGAAATATTCGGCTTGTCACCTGTCACCTGATATCAAGGAGTTTGACCGCCTAAAATCGTCGGTAAACAGCTACATACCTCACATTCTATTGTTATTATTTATTCATAAAGTCCAATATTGACTGCTAAAGTAAAACACTATGAAAAAAGAGGGAAAATAAAGAGTATCTGTGTTAACTTCACATATATTTAGATATGCAAGTATGCATGTATGCATGTATGTATGTATGTATGTATGTATGTATGTATGTATGTATGTATGTATGTATGTATGTGTGGATGTATGTATGTATGTATGTATGTATGTATGTATGTATGTATATATGTATGTATATATGTATGTATGTATGTATGTATGTATGTGTGGATGTATGTATGTATGTATGTATGTATATATGTATGTATATATGTATGTATGTATGTATGTATGTGTGGATGTATGTATGTATGTATGTATGTATATATGTATGTATATATGTATGTATGTATGTATGTATGTGTGGATGTATGTATGTATGTATGCATGTATGTATGTATGTATGTATGTATGTATGTATGTATGTGTGGATGTATGTATGTATGTATGTATGTGTGGATGTATGCATGTATGTATGCATGTATGTATGTATGTATGTATGTATGTATGTATGTATGTATGTATGTATGCATGTATGTATGTATGTATGTATGTATGTGTGGATGTATGTATGTATGTATGCATGTATGTATGCATGTATGTATGTATGCATGTATGTATGTATGTATGTATGTATGTATGTATGTATGTATGTATGTATGTATGCATGTATGTATGCATGTATGTATGTATGCATGTATGTATGTATGTATGTATGTATGTATGTATGTATGTATGTATGTATGTATGTATGTATGCATGTATGTATGTATGTATGTATGTATGTATGTGTGTATGTATGTATGTATGTATGTATGTATGTATGTATGTATGTATGTATGTATGTATGCATGTATGTATGTATGTATGTATGTGTGGATGTATGTATGTATGTATGTATGTATATATGTATGTATGTTACATATGTATATATACATGTGTATGTGTATATATGTATATGTATGTATGTATCTCTCTCTCTCTCTCTCTATATATATATATATATATATAAGCGTGGTGTCTGTTTGTTGCACTGTGTGTGTGTGCATGTGAGTGTATGTGTGTTTGTAAGAGTATAGGTGTGTGAATTTTTATATACTCGCACGAATATACGCACACATCGCATATCGCCCGGACAAAAGAAAGGTATTCCTGTGTGTATATGTGTGTGTGGTGTGTGCGCGTGTATATATGTTTAAGGATGCATATATATGTAATATGTGTGTATGTATACGTGTGGACATGTGTATATTGAGGGAGTGAAAGAGTGCAGTAAGAGCGAGAGCAGTAGGAGAGAGAGAAAGGGACAGAACAAGGAGATAGAGAAAGAGAGACAGAGAGAAGAAAAGAGAGAGAGAGAGACAGAGACAGAGAAAGAATGTGAGTCTAGATGGACATTTAAAAAAAAATATATATAATTGGCGTGGGGAATATGACATGTCCGTCCGCGGACGTTCTGAAGGCAAAAAAGCGAAATTTCTAGAATCAGTCAAGTGTACAACTGACATTTGGCTTTTCTATCGATCGCTGTCTTACAATACTAAAACAATAGCATATTTCACTTGTTGGCGTTTGGCATGTGTTCAAGTCGCATTATGACAATATTTAATCCCTAAATCTTTTACCTAGCTTATTGACTGAAGACCCTTTGCGGAACATTTGAATATATCTGTGATTTCCATTGAGAGAGAGAGAGAGAGAGAGAGAGAGAGAGAGAGAGAGTATTGTAGAGAGCGTTTATCCAGTTATAAGTAATCTACGAACCCTACGTGTATACTAGCTTCAACATAGTACAAATAGAAAGCCTTAGAATTATATATATATATATATATAGATGTAGATATGAATATATATGCATATATATCAATCTATCTATCTATGTATCTATCTATCTATCTATCTATCTATCTATCTATCTATCTATCTCTCTCTCTCTCTCTCTATATATATATATATATATATATGTATATATATATATATATATATATATATATATATACACACACACATATAGAATCAAATGAATATATGTGTAGATATATAAATCTTATTGCGCGAAGTGTGCTAGCTGATTACTTTGTTCCCCACAACTCAATAGGTACTTACCTTATTGACCCCGAAAGCTGAAAGGCAAGATCGGTGTCGGTAGTATTTGAACTCAGAACGTAAAACGGTCAATGATGCTCTTCATGTTCGTGTAGCAGCAATATGATAGTTTAATCGAGAGTCTGTTAAATGTGTGTGTGTGCATTTGGGATTTTCTGGGAAATGCATATCGAAGAGAGATATCTGGTCTTCTTCATTGTGATGCTTTGTTTTCTGATCTGATTTGAAACTTGCATAGGCCATGTGACCAGAGCCCGAAGTTTACTTCGTGACACTAGGTATGTTTTAAAACCTGTCTATATAATATCTTCAATGTGTGAGATTATTAGTAGCACATAACTATACATTCCGTACAATAAACTATATATATATATATACAGCTAAATCCACAATTTTATTTTTATTCCCTCTATTTATTTCCTCGTGTTCCTCTCTGTTGAAGAGCTTTGGCACGAAATGTAACAGATTTTCTCACCCTCCCGAGAGTCAAACTAATGCACCTACCAGTTGTTTATACACCACTATTCGTCTTTTGTTTTTCTGTAAATTTCAACTGTATGTATGTATGTATGTATGTATGAATGAATGCATACATGCATGCATGTATGTATGTATGTATGTATGTATGTATGTATGTATGTATGTATGTATGTATGTATGAATGCATGCATGCATGTATGTATGTATGTATGTATGTATGTATGTATGTATGTATGTATGAATGCATGCATGTATGTATGTATGAATGCATGCATGCATGTATGTATGTATGTATGTATGTATGTATGTATGCATGCATGTATGTATGTACGCATGTATGTATGTACGTACGTACGTATATATGTATGTATATATGTATTGGGGAATGTTTTGATTGGCATCATACATTTAAACATGTATGTATGTATTCCTGTATTATATATACATCTGCAAGAGCCTGAGTATATATAAACGAACAGTTGAGGAAAACATCTCATTGTGGAATGTTCAGAGTTTACTTCTACTAAAACTATGAAGTCTAATCCAAAATAATTGAAGCGGAAAAATTCCTCCTTAAACAACGTCGTATTTGTATGCCCTGAAGAGATCGCAACAACAATGCATAAATCGGTTCATATACAACAGTATACAATTGGTGCGACGGAAACGAGTGTCAGTCTATTTTATTAACGGGGAATAAACTTAGTGTTTGAATGATAAAGCTCTTCATTCTCGTTATTTTTAATATGGTGCTTTACATTCTAGATTGTCAAGAAATAAACAGGAATATCGGATGAGAGCTAAAGGTAGATTATCAAAAACTCACCATCAGAAGGAACCGGCCTTGGCATTTTACTCAGAGAAATTCTGTATCTGCATATATATGTATATATATATATATTATATATATATATATATATATATATATATATATATATATATATATATATACGAACAGAGAGGATGCCGGTCATATATATATATATATGTATATATATGTATATATTATATGTATATATATGTATATATTGCCCCTGGTGGTTAGTAAAGAAATATATATATATATATATATATATATATATGCATATTGTCATAGTTGGAATGCCTAAAATTGCATACTTTCGGGATAAAGAACAGAACGTGCATGCTTTGCTTATGCTTGTAATTGCCTACGCAGGCGTAAGGCCGGGTTGGGGCTGAACAAAAAAAATCGAAACAGAACAAAACAACAACATAATTTCAAAAAATACTGTTGTTTAGCATTGGATTTACTTTCATGGAGTAGAACTGTGATAAAACCCATTCCAGATATAACCATTGCACCATGTTTTTCTCTTGTAAAGCAAAGGGTTTCCATGTCGGGTCTACATTGTTATGACAGTAAGGAATACCTCGGGGAAAGTTTAGTTGCTACACAGCAACAATTTTTGTTATAAATGAGTGTCTTCAATTGAAGGTCTCATTACAAGATGTGAAGTCTTTAATCCAGGGAACACTGATACTGGGGAGAGGAAAATAACAGGGAAAATCCATTAGTAAATAGGGTTTAGGGAATTTGAGGCGGGTGAAATAAAATAACTTAAAATAAGATAAAAGCAGATAAAATGAAGTATGAGGAGGTTTAATTTTAATCATAGATTTAGGGATATAAAAGTTTTCAACGTTCATGGATATAAGGGATTAAGTGATTTATAAAAGTTTTTGGATATGGAAGTGGATACAAAAAGATAAATAGGTAGATAAATAAATAGACAGAGAGAAGAGCAGATAGAAAGATATTTTATTTTATATTAATTAATTTTATTTCCCTTTACAATGTGTTACCCTCTGTTATCTGACTATATTCATACCATGTTGCCTGGGATAGATCAGGACATTATTGAACATTGGGGTAACATAGTCTCGATGAGTATCGAACCTTCAGCAATGCCAGGTATGGCGAAGCTACCTGCAAATTTCCCGCTCTTTAATCATTTTGACTGTTACAAATAGAAATCATTACATAGGATTATTCACACGATTCATATTTGCTAATTAGTTTAAAAGAATAATTTGGAAACTCGGACGGTATTCTTGGCAGACTGAGAAAAACAGCGAAAATATTTCTTCCTTGGCGCATCACGGGGATTTGTCATGGAAATTAATTGAATATTATCCTATCAACAAGAACCTTCTAATGATTGAACTGATGAAGTAACTTATTATACAATTCTTTTAAATATTACGATTACTATGACGCTTAAATACTGTTTTCAGTTACGGACAAACACATGGCTGTTATATGTTTAAGAGATTTATTACAAAATTTCTTTTTTCTCTCGGGTTTGATACCAACCGAACTGACCTTGCACAAATGTTTTTACTATACTGGTTTAAACCAGACACTTGTTTTGAAATTTGGTAAATAGCAAAGCATGTTCATGCTCAACAGATAAATTGTTCATGTTCTGACATTAAGCCACCGCTCTATTTAATAACATCAGTTGGATCTACAGAGATTTAGCGAAGCTTATGATGGGGGGAATTTTCGATTCAGGTTTTGTAACTTATCTCTGTAGGATAAGTTTTTTTACTTCTCCAATCATTGCCAGAGTTATTTAAAATTATGATGGTGGGGAGACTACCTTCCTTTCTCTGGTTTAACTTTAAAACATATCTTTAAAGCTTCCATATTTGATGATATAATATATTGCCAGCCACAGACTACTTTTCTGTGGTGACCAAAGAAACAATGGCCAAACGTATACATGATAGAGTGTTATAGGAGAAATAGTACCCAAATCTCCTTCTGCTTAAATCCTACATATTTTTTGATGAGAGAGAGAGAGAGAGAGAGAGAGAGAGAAAGAGAGAGAGAGAGAGTTATGGGTTACGATAATTCCTAGTTACCATATTCAATCCCTGTCTTTTTCCTTTTTCAACGTTCAAGCAAAGTGTTGGATACCCATATTTGTAATAATATTGATTATAAGCTTGCTAAATCGTAAGAACAGTAGTTCCATTACGCTAATAGTTTCAATATATTTCGTAACGTTGTCACTTTCCTGCAGAATGTCTCTCTCTCTCTCTCTCTCTCTCTCTCTCTCTGGATTCTCTCACGTCACAAACCGTTAATTCCTTTCTTTCATTATTCCTTGTAGTGTTCGAGAGTGTTGTTGTGTAACAGATGATCAAATCTATGCCCACACCTACACCTATTAGCCGTGACCATCCCACCTTTCATCATATATAGAGTGCTTAGGGATTAGAGATTATCAAATGCTCCTCTCATGATTTAAGGTAATAGACTGGAATTTGAAGGAATCATTGCTTTACCTTGCAATTCAAGTAATTTAATAACATTAATTACAAAGTTGTTTTCTTGTTTGTTTTCGCCCTTAAGGTTGTCTAAAGATTCATATTCTTGCAGAATCTCAAAAGCTCATTATTATTAATTTTGCACACACTAATCCGTTCCTTGTCAGCAAAAGCAACGCTAAATACATATTCTTTACATAGTTAGAGGCAAGACAACCTTTCGTGCCACTCCGTTGTATTCAACGACAAATATTGCGCAACTTTTCATGCAAATATTTACATACAATATTGTTAGAAATGAAATCAAACAATATTGATAGAAGTCGTACAGGAAAAAAAAAACCCCAAAAAACATAACAGAGGATGAATTTGTGGTCTATTTATTCTTCGTTTGCTTCCTTCTGCGGTTACTCTTTGATATATTTACACATTGGTTTCTCAAGTGACTTGCTTAAGCGGACTTGGAATTCTGTCAAAGCCGTAGTATGAGCGTGTATCGAGGGAAGTTGCACCGAATCTCTACCCTGTCAGTACCCGCGTATATACATATACATACAGAAATACATACATACATGCATTTAAACACACACACACACACGTGTATGTGTATATATGCATGTCTTTACTTATGAATGTGCGAGTTTGTGTGTTTCTGTGTGTAAACACAGGCATAGCAGAAGCACACATACTTCGATGACCACAAATACAGACAAAACTCTACGCACGCGTGTCCACCCCCACACATATGCACAGCATACACGCTCATACACCGACATACACACAGGCACGCGGAAGCACAATGTACCTATATATATATATATATATATATATATATATAATATATACATATGTGTGTGTGCCAGTATCCATGACTTCAAAAGACAAAACGTTTGATTAAACTTTGAGTGAAAGAGAGGCAGAAAGAGAAGCAAACACAGAAGGGGGTGTAGGGAGAGGGAAAGAGAAAACTAAACAGTGAGTGAGTATTGTGCGTGTGAATGTATGTGTGTGTGTGTGTATGTGTGTGTGTGTGTGTGCTCAAGAGTGGTGGAGAGAGAGAGAAAGAAGAGTGAGAAGTGAAGGAGAGGATGGGAGAGAAATGTCATAACATCAGAATGTTACATTTACCAATGAATGGTATCGATCCAAATTTAATCCTAGCGGTATTTCAGATAGTGTAGCCATTACTTGAACATGTAAATCAATCTCCATTAAGTAGCATTAATCCATCTCTCGTGTTGCTCCATCACTTCCGGTCTCTATTTTCCTGCTTCGAAATCTTTTATTGTTCTCAAACTCTTCGACGTCTCAAATTCATTCATGCCTGCTTCGTCGGAATTCTTTCTTTTTATCTCTATTCTTTCTTTTCATTCCCTTCAGTCTTTAATGGGTTTAATATCGCTCTCTTCCATCTGACACTATCTATCTATCTATCTATCTATCTATCTATCTATCTATCTATCTATCTATCTATCTATCTATCTATCTATCTATCTATATTTCTTTCTTTCTTTCTTTCTTTTGTCATCCTTTCTTTGGCGGCCATATTAGTTTCACCATTTCTTTCATTCTCTTCTCGTTTTCCCCGTCCCCGCTATCGTCGTCTTTCCTCATTAATTCATTCTTTCTGTTTTCCCTTCTTTGTTTGTTTCTTTGGTTCTTGTAAGACACTCTCCCTGGACCATTCCTCTCTCATTTTTTCCCTATATTTCCCTCTCTTTGACCCACTTTATCAATCTCTCTCCTCCTCAAGTTTCTTGACTTTGTGTATCATTGCATCGATTAGTTCTTACCTGACAATCACTATCTATCAGACGATTTATCCACGCATGGAATGCCTTTCTATCTTTCTCTTTCACTCACTCGCTTTCTTAATGCGTAGATGTATGATGGCGGCCGCAATGCTTTTGACGATGCTCGATCGACGAAACAATCTATTCATGATGTGGCTGAGTATTCCACACATTATTTGAATAAATTTCCAGCAATAAAAGTACCACAGCCGTATCATTCAACTATATATACGATTTGTATATGAGTTCATTGACTGCTTTTTTTATAAAGCATATACTGAGCATTCACTGATTTCATTTGTACATATAAACGTATCTATCTATCTATCTATCTATCTATCTATCTATCTATCTATCTATCTATCTATCTATCTATCTATCTATCTATCTATCTATCTATCTATCTATCTATCTATCTTTCTATCTATCTATCTATCTATCTATCTATCTATCTATCTATCTATCTATCTATCTATCTATCTATCTTTATATTCAACTACACCTACACATACACGTCAACACATACACACATACAGTTATATATAAATCTTGTAATAGTTTTACACTGCCAATAGTCTTGAATATGATTTTTATATTAGTTCCAGATGAGTTCCGAACACACACGACTACAATGAAAGATACCTCAGCTGTGACCAAAAAAGAAAATGGATCCAGTACATCTTGGACGACATCAACCAAGTGATGCCACACGTTCTAGTGCCAAGGGTGTTGTAAGTTTCGATTCTCGAGTTCGGTTCGTTGTGATCTAAGAGTGAAGCACTTAAATTCACATTGCTGCAGTTCAGTCATCTGGAAATGGGTTTCAACAATGGCTATCCCGTCGAGATGCGAATGTTGTAATCTTATGGAAAGATGGTGGAGCTTCTGTTTTAAGAATCCTAGGCTTCCTGACAGATCTGAATTTAAGTCCATTAATATATCCCTATATATTTAAGATTTGAATGATACCAGGCTGCTACTTGAAGGAAGTCGAAGCCTCTTTACATCCAATAATATTGTGATGCTAGCAGTAATGAAGCGACTGAGGTTTGTATTTCGAAAGAAACATTTACTCGCCTTTATTTTTTCTTCCTTTATAAAGTTTTAAACAGAGGATGAAGGGCAGCCATTCGCTTCTAGATAGATGGGGGAATAGAGCCGGTTCAGTGACCCAAATGCTAGCAAGACAAAGGCCCTTTGTTAAAATCATTTAAGATCCAGATGGTTGTGTAAAGCTGGATGATCTATCAATATATGAAGCCAAGCTCTGAAGAAAAGAAATCTCAGTCATGCGTCTCGCAGTTTCATTTTGTTCATTTTTCTTTTAGTTTATTCCATTTGATTTTCGCTGAAGCTGATCTGCCTCTACGCCCAGGCAGAGACTATTTAAAATTCCCTTCTCACATATAATATACTTCCTTTCCTTTAAAGTGATTGGATGATATGTGTTGAAATAGACCTGGCTGCTATTTCTAATTCGCTGGTAGGAAGGCTGGTTGAGATGTAGGAATTTAGTTGCTATTTTCCACGTGCTTTTTTGCTTCATCCATTAATTAAAAGATATTTGATTTGAAAAAGTTTTGGCAGTTATTTTTAGCAACTCGAACGCCTACAAAGTTAATCCTTTAACTTTCTTTCAACAAGTATGCAGGTTTTGATTTGAGACAGATTCGTTTGCTACTTGTAGCAGGACTTTATTCCATAGACCCCTGTGAATCCGAGTAATCGATACTTTGAATTATTCCACTCCTGAACTTTGACATGTCTCTACATTTACAGATTTAAAATTTAGTCCGCAGCAACTTAACCTGACTTAATACTTGGAAAGGAGACTGTAAAATACTTTCGTCTATCCTTGAATTTATTTTATAATTTTGTTTTTCTTCTATTGGGCAAGGGAAGAGCCATATATCTTGATGATTATAAGATTCTATGAGATATTCTTAAATGCTTCAAATCTGATAATAACTAGGCGTCGCTACACTTCAGATAAACAATATAACAGTTAGGGTTAAGACACCCGCCGTAAAACGGCGTTTGGCGCGAAGAGGAATTATTACGAATGATCTTACGGAGGTGCAAATCTGAGAAGCGACACAAAGTCTGCACTCAAATACTAAACGAAAAAATTCAACCTCGGCTGCATTAGAACTCAGAACAAAAGGCAGCGAAAATAATAACCACAAAGTATCTTGCCCTGTGCTCTAACGATTAGGAATTCATTCATTCCTAACACTTGGACTTGGCAATGTATAAGTAAGTGGAATCTCTTTCTTTGAATGAACAGCTAATCATTCATTTTTTTTTTCGAGGAAATTTGAATTTATCTCATAAATAGAAACCATACACGCATGAACACATGAAAATACAAACACGCACTGCACACATCTATCTATCTATCTATCTATCTATCTATCTATCTATCTATCTATCTATCTATCTATCTATCTATCTATCTATCTATCTGCCTGTCTGTCTATCTATGTGTCTGTGTGTCCGTCTGTCTGTCTGTCTGTCTGTCTCTGTCTGTCTCTCCCTGTCTCTCTGTCACTGTCTCTGTCTCTGTCTCTGTCTCTGTCTCTCTTTCTCTGTATATATATAAGTATATATATATATATATGCAAATAAAAATACACGCAGAAGTGCAAAAGCATATATATATTCAGTCTCACACACGTGACATCAACAGTTTCACATTATCATATTGACACAGGAAACGAATTCATTGGTACGCAATCAATCATTGCGTGTGTGCTTTTGTGAGAACGTGCGGCTGTATCTGGGTGAATTAGCGCGTGAATGATTGAAATGTGTGTGTGTGTGTGAGAGAGTGCGTGTGTGGAGAAATTGGTAGCTGAATGACTAGATTATTACCTTGACGACATTTAGTTCGACACACAAACACACTTAACTCATACACACACACACACACAAACACCTATACACTTACATATTCACATACACACGCATCAGAGACACATACTGATGGAAGCAGAAAGGTGTTACATCTTGTGAGTTTCAACTGACAATTATCAGCGACACTGTAGCAATCTGAAGATGCGACTAATAGTTTTAACATGAAAATCAGTAGGTCTTCTATGAGTTTGCTATATCGTTAAATAGTTCATTTACTTCTTTTCTTATCTGGAAAAATGGCGTAAGTAGATTGGCAGACAACCAGGGTGACTATTTAATCTTTCCAGTATTCTCTTCATGCTCAAACGAGTTCATGCATTACTCTACTTATTTGAATAATAAGACGTCGCTATTGTTATTGTGAGCGGTTCTGGTGAGAGTGTGTGGGTGTGTGGGGGGATTTCACATTCAGATTCAATAAGCTAAGTCACGAAAATTCCAACAAGTGCGTTAGAGATGAACTCTGAAACCAACATTCGACTGGTTATATACAAATATTAACTTAATTTCTTGATACGAGTTGAGATCTATAAAATTATATGAAGTTCTTAATTCAAGCAAGATTCTATGAATCGAAATCATTTACCAGTTGACCTCACGAAGGATTCGAGACCGTTATTATTATTATATTATTATTATTATTATTATTATTATTATTATTATTATTATTGTTATCTACTTTCAGTAATAAGAACTACCACGCGCTGCAATGTGTAAGTTCTAAGCGAGAATTATATTGTTTCGTTAAACTATTGTCTTATGCTCTGAAAATATTATTGAAAATATTTAATATGCACGCAATATTTTTTTTTCTGTGAGATACATAATATGTAAACCTTGAATTTTTTAATTGCCTATTTCATGTTTTCAGTAATAACCAAGGCACCAACAATTACAGAGTTTATTTCTGTTTTTGAGTCTAAACATTCTGGTTATCTCGATTTCTAGATCTTAATGTTTAAATATTTTCTACATTTCGTTTAAAAACTTGTCGTTGCATGTTGCAATTCACAATTCGGTTACCACTTACATCCTTTCTTGACGCTAACCGAAAACAATAACACTTCCATTTCACTTAGCGTTCTTGTCTGAGTGTCATATGCTAGAGTATGGACACTGTGTTATATTCTGAGTATACTTCTGGTGTTTGTTTGTGATACCGCTTTGCTGTTGGCTTTTCGTAATGCGGTCACTAACGCAAGTATATGAAATGCCCCATTTTGTCATGCCTTATTTCTCCTTAATTCCAGGTATTATGTGACTATATGATGTGTTATGCCTTATTACAAGTGTTTCGTTGTTTCTCTGTTTTCAGATGTACATTCCTCAGACATTGCAGCAATGTTTCTGTTTATTTGCAGATTCAATGTCAGCGTGTTTTACTTTCGTTTTAGTATGGCAGACTGCTGTCCAGTTTTAGCTCCGCGGTTGGCCTTTATCCAGTTTGTGTTGTTATTTTGCGTCCCTCTCCCGCTTATTTAGCGGGAGAGGGACGCAAAATAACAAGACAAACTGCATAAAGGCCGAATGGGAGGCTAAAACTGGACAGCAGTTGTCACGTCTGCAATTGTCTTGTATTCGTTAACGTCCTCGAAAAAATAAAACGTATTTTGAAATGTTCTGAAGCTTCGTTTGCAAATATACTGAAAATTGTACTCTAGTAAAGGAATATTTTGAGAATAGAAAGAAATAAGTAGCTCGAAAGGAAATGGGATGATAAACTGAACAACTACGAGTTAACAGGCTACCAAATGCTTACATTCTCTCGATTTCCTGTAATTTAGACCGCCTCATGGTCTCAACAAAAAACGCTTTGGCCCGGAGTGTGGCGGGCGCGATGGGCTGGAACAACCCATCTGACTCACGGGTGTCGCACTTGCGGATAGTAATTTCCGCTTCGATGGCGGTGAGCACAGATATGGGTTCCCGAGCCGAGAAAAGAACCAGGTTCGACCATAAACCTGTAAGAGAGTGACTAGTATGTTTTGTTTTAGTTCTCCCTTGATCTATACCAGTCTATTGTGGGGCCTTTTTGTGTATATTTAACGATATTTTTTTTTTTAGTTGCATAAATCTTCTGTACAAGTTTTCTTGTTTAATATATCTGTCAAAGTCCGATTTTATGTTGTCTCAATTCTGTCACCAGTTTCCTTGTCTAGACTTCTTAATTCATTTAGCGACCAGTTTTAAAAAATTACCAACACTTATTACTAGGACGCTACTAAAATTATGCTTATTACTTTTTACCCATTTTGCTCTGATTTAAGTATAAATGTAAAATGGCGATAATAATTTTCCGTCATAAAGTGTCTTTATGTGTGTTCAACTCAATGTGATTCATTGATTACTAAATATTTGTAAGACTGTGTCTAGTCTAATTCCGTTTCTTTACGCAGCATATAAGCATTATTTTTTTCGTCTGAAGGGAATCCTTGACGTATTTTTCTAATTCATATATCGTATAACTCATATGTGGCCAGGTTGCCATCTTCCCCAATGGCAAGTGGGCCCCATGCGCCTTTAGAATCCATATATGGGAGCCCATTTTAGTATCTAAGGGTCCCATCCCCTCAATTTTGAGAATTTTTTATTCGAGGCACCATTTGAGAAAATATGAGGGCACCATTTGAATAAATTTATTGTCGATGGACATTTGAGAAAAGTTGGTATCGAAGGAATATTTGAAAAAAATTGGTATCGACAAAGAGTGAGTGGGTATAACGTAACCAAATATTATGCTGCTATATTAAATTTCGAATTAGAAGCAGAGAGAAATATAATAATGTTACCATACATTCTTGATAATTTTCGTCACACATGAAATCCGTTGGGAGTTATGACTATTATTATAATTTAGTTTTTATTTAGCTACGGGTCGTCACTACGAAGCAAATTTTTTAATAGCATTCCAGCTATAATCACCTTGATGGCTTAGTATTAAGTGATATCTAGGATTAAATGTGACAAATCCGTTTTAAAGAGGGTAGTGTGTAGAGGGAGGGATTTGAAGAAAATTTGGCTGTTATTTCTTGCGTGTCAAGAAATTGCATCGAGGCATTTGCATTGCGTTGATTATAGAAAATAGTAATCCAGTTAGAGAATGTTAATTTATTGCTTCTTGGTTAACCGTTTCTCGTCCTTCAACGTTACGTGATACAAATTAGATTGTCAAAATTTCGAAATGTCTGTAGTCTCTCCACCACCATCGTGGTTCGATGGTCTAACCCGTAAGGGATTTTCGAAATTTTGTTTGCAAATGCCAGATGCCTCTGCCAATCCAATATTGTTTAATTGATTAATTAGAAGCTAGCAACCAATGAAAGTTTGACCACCATCGTTATAAAAGAAATCACATAGCTATGCCCTATCCTACCAAGAAATTAACACGGTGAGTGTCACTTTAACACGTCGATTGTAACAGACGCGTGCTCAAAGGTAAATGTAACCTATTTAATGCGGACTAATGTGCATATAATGTTTTTTTTTATTGTTGTAGCAAACGCAGTTAATTTCCGTGCTTAATATTGGTATATTTATTATGTTGCTATCACAGCCAACTCACAATGTAGATGACTCATTGAGGGAGGTTGAAAAGCTGTCTGTTTGTTGCTGTGCTTCAGATCAATGTTACTATTGTTTGAGCTTGAGAAGACAACAGGCCAAAGTTTTACAGTCTTGACTGACCTGTCTCCATTTCAAAAGTAGCATATCTACGTCTATCCATAATACCCTCCCAAACCTAATACAGTGTGCAAGATTCGGTTGCTGCTGATGAAACACATTGCAGTCACATCCTCGGACCGTATTTTCTAATAGAAATACTGGATGCATCCATGACTCAGAAGTGATGGACAGTATTACATTACAAAACTATTTGTTCCTATTTATTCTTTTCCTCTTCGAAGTAGGCAGGGATACAGAATGACATTTAGAGCGGTAGTAGAGTTACAAACCATAAGAGAATGTCAGTCATATTATTTTCTTTTCATAGACTGGCATAACGCATATCAAAACCTTTATATATTACATAAGTACCTCTGATTCATAAAGTGCGGTAGTTCAAGACTCTTTTCTCAATCTTGTGCTGATGAAATGCACGTCAGTCCTAGCAACAGCGACCTATGATCAAATACATTCTATCACTAACGGTTCTGTCTTTCTTCCCGTCAGTTCTTCGTGTCGTAAGACGGCAGGATGTGATTTAAAAGAGATTTAGCTGTTATTTGTTGCAGTTTAGTGTTTCTCATGAACAGTGATACTGAAACCCTATTTTTCTCTCATCTATTGCTTTTATATTATTACATTAGCCAGTGTCTCTGTCTCTCTGAAAGTCAGTGGCGTGGGATTAAATGTAATTCGGCTGCTATTTCTAGCATAAAGAGCGAAAACTTTGCTGTTATCGCATGAACTTCCATTGGTACTGTTCTTTAGTGCCAGGTCAGTCCTGATCCTATTTAGCTATTATGAAAGTGAGTCTAGCCGTGACCATCTCGTCATTTTGCTATGCACATGGAATCCGGGCCCACGTTATCGAATCTTTTTTCCTGAGACTGTTGTATATGATTTATACGGAAAGAATTAAGATTGTATCTCTTGTTCGGGTGACGAGGTACAGCTTTTTTCTTCTTTTTGAAACGTTAAATCCTCTGGTTGAAGCTGTCCCAGATACAGGCATCAAACGATTAAAATCTGACACTTTAGAATTACGATATCATAACTGTTCTAAATATTAATAAAAATAAAAGTAAAGCCACCGAAGAGAGATTGTACACATGTGCATGACTTATTTGGAATAGCAGCTATATCTCCTCAGTAATTCAGCCGTAATAAAATAGCAAACACACATTCTATGCTGATGTCCTGGGTATACAAAACCCAAGATGGATGTTCATTGCTGGATTATATTTTAAAAATAGATTTACTCCACGAAGCAGATTACCGTTTATACAACTGTCATTAATAAGAAAACGAATGAGAAAGCCTCCTCATGACTGAATGATACGTTAGATATAGCAGTCTTTTATCTTAAAGTAGGAAAGATGTTTTTTTTTCATCTTAGAATTATATATACAAGTGTCCTAATCAAAGATGTCGATGTCAATGGAATATCTCGTATGATACGTGAGTTCCATAAGTTTGACCTGACGCTATAAACAAACAGCAATAACAAAAATAAACCCAACATAAATAAGGAGTCACTATGTGACAGATCAGCCTGCCAGAAACAAGAGGCAAAAGTCCCTCGAATCGTATATAAACTACCGTCTTAAATGAGTAAAACAAATAAGACAATATGACAGGCGTGACTGTGGAGTAAGAAGTGACCTTCCCAGCCACACGGTTCTGGACGCATTCCCTCCACGTGGAATTTTAGATAGATAACTTTTGCTGTAACCGCGGGCCAACCAGGTCCTTCTGAGTGGATTTGATGGACGGAAAGTGGAAGAAAGAAACCCGTCATATGTGTATGTGTGTATATATATATATATTACTGATAGCAATGGTAAGACAACCAAAGGATTAAAGAGACCTCGATATTATGTAAATAGAGGAATTTATCTGTAAATGTAATATGTGACAATTATTCGGTAGCCATGATAAAACTCCGGCTACTCATCG
>NC_043008.1:3356710-3381710 GCF_006345805.1 Octopus sinensis | reverse complement strand
GAATCTGTGAAAGACATGGAATGCTGTTCGCCATCACCGAAAATATGAAGTCGACAATATGCGTGAATAAATAATTTATCTATTCTGCTCGACATCAGAGTGTAGGAAGTGGTTTTAATGATAGAGTATTAGAAAATAATACAACAAACATACATAACGAGTAGTTGGAATAGTCCAAATATTCATCATAATCACTGATATTAATATTCTGAGAAAGATGGAGAAGGAGAAAGAAAAAGAGGAAGACTGTGATATTAAAACAACTCTGTATATATAAACATCCAATATTGCTCTTAAACTGTTGTCAATTTGAGGATGAAACCTTGAAGTTCAAGAGTCAAATTCACCATAAACCCGATACCTAATATATCCTGTAATTCTCCAGGGATTATTGTTTTCGAAGTGTTGCGAGAAAGAAAGCTCCTTTCATATCATCTCATTTGAATGGCAAGATATGTTTTTTCTAGCAACGCTGAACAAAGATGAATATAATTAGAGCCATATATTATGATGCTGCACATGCCAGAAACCTACAAAGTCTCTACTTAACGACAAAGATAACCATGCTGTGCGTTATGTTAACTTAGTTTCCTCTTATAAGATATTTAGAAGAATCACACGTTTTGAGGATAGAAACATAGTTTATAAAGGAAATACATTGCTGAGCATGCTTCGGCCGGAAAATCTTTGTTGATCTTGTTTCCATAAAACCAAAATCAAAGACATTTTTCAACCGAGCAGTGTATTCGCAAAATCATTTCAGCATCGAACATCGTAGCTTGGGCAGTATTTTCTTACGGCTGTTTATGTTCCGAGTTCACATTCTGCTGATCATTGACTTTTAATTCTTATTGGATTAATAAGATAAATTACCAGTAAAATGGTTTATATTCGCCTGTAAGAAAATACTTCAGAGGATCCCGGATGCCGAGTGAAGCTTCCTGGTGCTATTTGTGCTACACGACAGTCACACTTGACTGGTTATGAGTGTCATCCATTGGACTGATATTTTATTTGTAAGACATAATGATTGAAGAATGACCAACACATCCTATAATTAAAAAAAATATGGAATGAATTGCATCAGATAGCTAGCTTTGTGTGTGGTTGAATCTTTCGGAAGTGGTACGTAAATATCAGTACACGGCCTCAGATACAATAAATGAGAGATAATTTATTCTTACAATGTTACATATAAATTCATTTGCATTTCTAAAATATTTTGCATACACGCTCCGTAATTTGGACTGTTAATTTTTCTAATATTTTGAATATATTTCGAATTTAATAAGAATTCATAGCACATAATACCTGCATATTTTACATGTGCAAACAATGTCAAATGTGGAAAAAAGAAAGATTAAAATATTTTTAGTATTCTATGGAACTTGAAACCTCAGATTAATTTCTTGAAGTCGTGATTTTTCTTTTTGATTTAAAAAATTAATAACAACTTCATATACAATTTATATATTTTATATAAAATTCTTTGCCAGTATTGTTATAGAAGTGAGTAGTAATGTCAACATACTCGAATACAAATTTAAATGTGGATCCATGAAGGTAAAATTGTAAATGAGGAATTTCGTTAAAAGATTTCAACATCAAAAGCTCTCGCACAATGTTTTTGATCTTCCATCATTCTTGTAACTCAATAGAGTCTCCCGACGACTATGCGTAACATAGAATGAAAAGTTCCTGGGAAGATGTTACACAGGAGAGAATTAATTTGGAAGTGAGTGCAGAGTTATACTCTACGTAAGATGAGAAGATCTTTTTGTTAATATTATCTCTATCTGCTAGTTATCCGCTCCTCCACAACTTTGCCATTATCACCAGAGAGTATGATCGGATACTTACTGCACCAAGTGCAGCAAATTAAAAACAGAGAAAGCTACCATTCTCCTACAGTTGTTCTCGGTGATGTACAACAAGGCGCTGTTTGCTGATCCGCATTAGAAATATTGTTTAATGCGTAAAGATCTTCAATGTATCGTCATTTCCAGGATGAGCGGCAACTGCAACTCTCAGTCGACAGAGTATTTGTGCAACGAACTCTGATATTCTTGAACCATGATGCTATGGCTACCAAATTTAAGGAATTTTCGTTTCAGATAAATAAAAGGATAATCAAAAGTCGAACAATTTTTGACATTTGAATGAGGACTAATGGTTGGGTTCCACTTATTTGGCCAACAAGATTTTGGTCAAATTTGCGTTTACTGAAGCAGCTTTCTATTGCATTGGTCATGTGGGATTGCAGAGGGGACAATGCAAGGACAGACAACACCACAGTGGGGACAAAAGCATAAAATGGATGACAGGAAATGTATAAAATGTATAAATTTAATGATAATGAAATGGATGCATTGAGCCCCACTCTCAAGCAGTACCATTTTAAGTTTTTAATGTTTTTACATACAGTTTTTAATCGTTTTCTTTTTCCAATTTTTTTCTCTATTAGCATCATATTTATATTCTATTATTTTAACATTTACTTACTTTTTTTTGAAATCCTTAAAAGTTCTAATTCGTTGTAATCCACCACTAGTGGCAGTTTATCGAATTCTTCTTCTGCACCCAGTGGGCCCAATTTCTTTTCCAAACAAATCCCGCAGCTTCTCATATCTCTTCTTGCTCATTAAAACTCCTTTAACATTTTCAGTGTATCTCTCCGCTGACAATTTTACCCTTACAATTGTTTTATATTTAGCTAGTCTGTTTTCGGCATCCGTACCCTTAGCATACGCAACCATAGCCCACCGAAACCTCTTCTGTTTCTCACTTGTTCGTTCTTGTGACACACCTGTACTGTCCCGAAAAGCCTGTTCTTCTGTTGGTGCTTCTCTTTCGCATTCTCTCTGGAGAATATCTCTAAGGTCTGTATCTTCTGCTGGTGTATCTCTTGCACATCCTCGCTGGTAAAAAAATCTCTAGTACCCGAATCCACCTCCGATTTTGTTGGTGATGATGTTATACTGCGTATTTCCTTCACTTCTCTATCTTTTGTTGGTGAAGCTGGAGTATTTATATTCCGCCAGAACTCTTTTGTGTCCGTCTCCACTCCTTTCCCTTCTTCTCTGTCTGACTCTCCGGCGGAGATCCCACGCGTCCCTTCCTCTTTCTTCTGTTTACCACAGTAAAAGGTTCTTCTGCTTCCTCACCCTCTCCTACCACCACTTCTGCACTTTGTTCTTGTTCGACAATCTGCTGTTTCCTATGCTCCTCATCTTTGTTTTCCTTCTGTGGCACCTTGCCTTCATGTGCCCCTTCGCCCCACATTGGTAGCATGTTGGAGGTCTACCCTCCACTACCATTCTCAGTCTGTCATCTGGCACTAATATCTCCTCTGCAATTCCATGTAAGTCCCTTTGACTCACTTGTATGGCCATTTCAAGGCCATTACCCTATCAGCCCAACTTATTGGTTCTTTTAACTTTTAGTATCTTCGCTTCTTCTTCCATATTTTGCATTACTGCTGCTATCAGCTATGTCTCTTTAATTTCAGGGGGCATTCTGCACACCTTTACCCTATCCACGTAGTAATATTTCCTACATGTGGTTGGGATGTTTATTCTTCTTTTAAGCTGTTGCCCAGCTTTGCACACAACAACAGTTCTCTATGCAATGTTGGCAAATACTCTAGATCGGTAAAGATTCTCAGGCAGACAAGTATGAAATGGGAAAACGATGTCTCCAATAATTACTCTGAATTTCTCGATCTCAAATTAAACCAACCCTAGATGTGGCACAAACCTCTTGGATACAGTTATAATTCTGTTTTCCAGTGATTCCATATAAACCACGTCAGTTACTCTAAAGAGCGCATTTGATGATAAGTTAAGTTTGATCTTAACCCGAAGGAAGCTATACTTGAAAACTGAAAGGAAGTTTTCATTCCTCTAAGAACATAAGAGTTACCGATTATACCACCAGGTCAATTTTCAAATATTTTACCTGCATTTCTCATCTTTTATTTTACATCGTGTCTAATATAAGTATTCCCAAAGACGTACGTCAGTCATGAACACATCTTAAAATACTCTGATGAAAACCTATGGTAGGCACACACAAAATTACGGAGTATCTTTCAGAAAGTGTAATTATAGCATGATGCAATGCAGGATAGCTTTCAACAAGCACCAGCCATATCCAGATGACTCAAATCAGTTCACACCGTAATAGACATTAATAATACTCACAACCATCCCACCAACTTTTACAACTCCCTTCGGTTTTATAATGTCTCTTTCTGAATCTGAAGATAGAAATGGAAGCATTCATTATGCAGCATGTGATCGAAACCGCGATAATGGCTATTTGTGCCTAAGGAGATATTTTCACCGCGCGCATTTTCTTTATTTCAATCGGAAATACTATTTCGTCATAAGCTCCTTTAGTTTCCTATGTCGCTCGCTTTTTCTGTGACCATCAACATGTGTCAGTGACATTTCTGGAGACCAATTGACAGAGCCATGATTCACACATGGTCACCTCTATGTTCTCTGCTAATGTGTTCTGCCAAACCGACACATTTTCAACGGAGCAGTAAACCGCAGAATATGAAATGTTATCACCATTGAGCTGTCACTGAATAATGCACAATTCTGTTAGAAATAGTTCCATTTAATTCCCATATTATAGAGACGAGTAAAAATTTAACTTCAGGTATGCTTTTGCATTACAAACTAAAATATGCTTACACACAAAATACCTTGCATAACATTTTGCTATAAATATATCAATAAACATGCGTTTATAAATCCATCCATCCATCCATCCATCCATCCATCCATCCATCCATTCATCCATCCATCCATCCATCCAATGTTTAGCGGTAATTCTTTGTTTTTACGTTCTGGTTTCAAATTCCACCGAGCTCGGTTGTGCCTTTTATTTTTTCGGGGTTGATAAAATAAGTACCCTCCGCCAAAATTGTTGGCCAAGTGCCAAACTTTGAAATTATTGTTGTTTCTGCTTTAGATACAAGACGGGAATTCTTGAGGCAAGCGCTTGAACAGTTACATCGAGTCCACTAATTGATTTGTACTTAAGATTTTTGAACACCTTGAAGGACGAAATATTAATTTGACATCGCCTGAATTCGAGCCTAGAAGAAAAGGTGCCGGATCGAAGGTAGCAAAGCAGTTCCGCATATGTTCTAAAGATTCCACCTATACACCGCCTTCAACGGATATATAATCTTTTGTACTTTCGACTCAAGACTTGAAATTTTGTGCTTGTTGGGAGGAATAGTCGATTATTTTGTATGGTATACAATTTCTGAAATTTGGGATAAGTGGGTTCTACTTGATTCCGTCAACTTCAGTGCGAAGCTGGTGCTTATTTCATCGATCCCGAACAATGAACGCAAAGTCGACCTTGGCGGAATATCATTTCAGGACGGAAAGGCGGGCGAAATGCCGCTGAGTATTGTGTCTAGCGTGCAAAATGATTCTGGCAACTCACTGCTTTATCATGGAGTATAATGTTTTCGTATACAGGCTCAAGGCCTGATAATTGGGGAGGAAGTGGCAGATCACATCAATCCAAGCACTCGACTCTTACTTATTTTATCAAGTCTGTAGGGTGAAAAGCAAATTCGACCTAGTTGACTCAGAATATTCTGTCGGTTTCATACCATCGACTCATACTCTCGCTGGCTCACTGTCTTTATACTTGGTTGTTAGAACATCTCTACGACTCCGCTCATAATAAATTCAGAAGGAAAGTAATTTTGTAGGGGCTACTGGTTGTCATAGATCTTTCTATCTAATTTCATCGATCGCGAAAGGCGAGGTTGACCTCAGAGATGTTTGCACTCAACACACTGCTGCGACAGAATAAAAAATACAGTAAAGCATTTTGACCGACGAATTAATAATTCTACCAACTCAACGCCTTTATAACTTACTAGCAAAAATAAAAATATTGCATTATGTAGCTTGTTATTCTCTTTAAGTGAACGTTTTACTGGTTGAAATATACCGAAAAATGGCGACAGAGCAGTCAAAAAATTGTAAAAAAATAGCGATTTTCATAGCAAAAAAAGCACCTTTTTGAGGTAAATAATCTTTGGTGTTAACATGGTCCAATATAAATTTTTTCTTCTATGGAAAGAAGAGCAAGCCTTCTCCTATCATACTATCAATTTTGGTCAACTTGCGCCGCAGGGTCTCGGAGGAGATAGCGTTAGCTGAAGGCTACCAAACCTGCCATACACAGACAACTTCAGCTTTATATATAGAGATGGAATGGTTTGTCATTAAAGTAGCGAGCCAGCAATTTTATGGAGAGGGTTTAGTCAATTATATCGACTCCAGTACTTATCTGGAACTTTATGCTATCAAACCGAAGGAGTAATGTTGACCCCAGTAGAATTTAAACGGAGAAATTAAAAGGCCGGGAAGAAATATGTTAAAGTATTTTAACGACGCTGAAACTGTTCTACTAAGTCGCCGCCTTTACGCTTTCCATAATAAACTCAGAAAAGAAGTGCAATAACACAAGATATGCGATGTACATAAATTTGTTCTAAACAAAAAAAGTTAAAGCGAAGATTAATTTTAATTAGCAAATACAATACTTCACAAATGGGCATATCATATAGACAAGTACTTAAAAAAACCTATTTAGAATGAACTTTCAAATGCAAGACGAACGAAATGAAGAGAGTTATTTTCTTAACAATGAAGAGAGTAGAAGAAAATCAATGGCGCGGAAACCATTATATCTTGTGCTATTCGATTTTAATAAGGAATACGATTACACAAAATGAGTTTTGGGTTATGGTAGGGGGGACTCCACGCGGTGTTTCGAATGGCTAAAATGTTAGCAGAGGTTACGTTATGTACCTGGAATCACACTTTACGATTCTAACAGAAAGAACATAGCGGACACTGTGGCTCTTGATACACAAAAACATACAGAGAAAGGCCCAGAAAGAAGCAGATGAGTGGAGCATGCCGGGAATTTGTCACCAAATATATAATAACTGCTGTGTTTTAGTAAATATACTGAATAAAATCGTATATGACTTTATATATCGTAGGCGCAGGCGTGACTATGTGGTAGGAAGTTTGTTTCGCAAATACATTGTGCCAGGTTCAGAATTGAAAACAGAAATAGATTTAGGTTTCTGAGAACTGCTGTATAGTTTGCCCTTTACAACCTTTGTTCCATTACATTTCTATATGTTTATGTCACATTTCAAAAATTCGTTTTTGTCGTTATCTCTTAGATAGTTTTTTGGATTATGGTGTGGAAGAAACATATTAATTATATAAGGAGTTTAGAGTGCATTATATAAGACCCTTTTATGAACAGAAATTTTACCAAGAATCGAAGCAGGAAGCCCGTTGAAAATATTAGGATCACGACTGTAAACATAAAGTCTGATAAAAAATAGAAATAAAATTTGAGTTTGTACATACCATGATATCCTGGAAAACACTATATTAGGTAGTATGATTTGAGATATATAAAATATAACACAACACCACATATGATAAAGTGAAAAATAATCGGAAAATGCACACCTTATGTAAACGCACCAAATAAAAAAGTAAGCAATGCTTAGCTGGGTATAGCTCAAATACTTTCATGATCTAAGTTCTCTAACTCACTGCTGAACTCTAGATCTGAAATTTTCAGCATTTGTAAACATATGACTAAGTCCCTATTGAAGAATTTCGAAGCTCCTCCTATATCTCATTAACTAGTACCATAAACTTGTACCATTCTTTCCAGCCTTGTAATTAACGATGTAAGAGAGATAACTCTTTTTTCCCTTTTTACTTATTTCTGATTACTTTTTCGTTTTCAGGGTTTTTAAACTTCCACTTCTTGAATATACTTCCTTCACACTTTTTCTCATTTCTTCTCTCATTCCCTTCTTAGTCCACTTTTTGTGCCTGTTAACTATATCGGGATGTAAGGCGTGTTATGAAACTTTGCTCTTGACATGTTCTTAGCACAAAAACTATTAGTAGCACATGTCGTTTGTCTATTAAATGATATCTATCTCTCACTAGATGGAGTACTTTCTGTGTTGATCTTGACATCACGTAACAGTATATTATATATATATATAAAGAGAGAAAGAGAGAGAGGGGATAGAGGTGTGTGTCTATGTATGTATGTATGTATGTATGTATGTATGTATGTATGTATGTATGTATATACAAACACACACACACACACACACACACAGACACAGACACACACACACACATACGTTGTTTCTGCAAGTCTTAAATATAAAACATTTGACATTAGCGTGAACTGAAATTACAATATAAATGATTGTAAGCAAATATCACAAATTATTTTGTAAGAAACTCTACCGCCCTGTAATGAATGGGTGAAAACTTCTGTCTTTCATAGAGGAAAGTCACGGAGAGAACAAGTCCACCGTATTATTTCGCAGCTCGTTCAGATTGTATTCTGAAAGCATACGTAACATGTTTTTCCATTATTTTTTCTCCTTTTGTTCCTCTTTAGCTGCTTTTCAATTCTGATTGAGTGGATATAAACTGATTATCGTATATTATCTCTACATTCTAGAGCTTCTTAATGGGCTCACAATCTATTCCATATGCTGCCTTTGTTTTATTTCCTTAGTTTCCGGTCGAAACAGTTGTGATCTCTTTAAATTTCTGAGACAGATTCGAGGGAGACGTTAGTATTATTTTTAGCAGTGTGTTCGTGAGCGTGTATGTGTGTATGTATATGTATGCCTATGCCAAATTCATTTTATCATTTGAAGCCTTTTCTCTCTATGTGAAGTTTAATTTTCATTATTCAGTTCAGATTTTTCGTTTACTTTTACACATTTGCGACATTTACATTATTTCTTGCTTTTATTTCTAGTCTTTTGTGTATTCTCTTTGCTGTGTATATTGTTTGCTTTTTTCTTCCCGTGTTGCAGACTTTGCAGCTGTATGTAATCTCTAGAATTCATATATTCTTTCAGCTGCAAACTCGTTTTTGTGAAAGATTTTCTATTCTGCAAAATGAACTACTTTGGAATCAAAATATTTCTTATCGTCGGAAATTCATAACTTATTTCTTAAAAATATCATTTTAGCTGATTTCGTAAATGTACATTTAATTTATCATATAAAAAATTAGCGTGGCTGTGTGGTTAGAAGCTTGGTTCCCTGCGACGTGCTTCCGGGTTCCGTCTTACTGCGTGGTAACTTGGGAAAGTCTCGGGTCATCCAAGCTTTAAATATGAATTTGGTAGATATAAACTGAAAGAAGCCTGTCATGTATCTTTTCTTTTACTTGTTTCAGTCATTTCAGGCTATAGTAGAAGACAGTTGCCCAAAGTGCCACGCAGTGGGACTGAACCAGGAACCATGTGTTTCGTAAGCAAGCAACTTACCACACAGCCACTCATACTCCTAGCTACTTACCACACAGTCACCCCTATACACACACACACACACACACACACACACCACACACACACACACACACACACACATAAATATGTATGAATATATCTGTGTTTGTCTCCCACCATCGCTTGACCGCCGTGGATGATGTTTCTGTATCGTATTTTAGCGGTTCGGCAAAAATGACCGACAGAATATGTACTAGGCGTATAAAAAAGTTCTGGTGCACACTTGTTCGACTAAAGCCCTTAAAGGTGATGCTGCAGTCTGACCGCAATTGGATGACTGAAACAAGTAAAAGATAAAAGTCGTTAAAGACGTACATTCTCTCCTTGATGTGGCAGAACTTTTAATCAAAGGAATTTCAGTCGACCGCTCTACATAACTTTGGATTCACGCAATTACCATTCCATCAATGACTTTTTCGTTGTGAAATGATATGACGACGTTCTCCCTTCTCTTTATATCATATCAAACTCCCATCAATAAACTTATCTCCTTCATAAGAGAGAGAGAGAGGAGAGAGAGAGAGAGAGAGAGAGAGAGAGAGAGAGAGGAGGGGGATTGGACGTTAGCTGTAAAAATTTCGTTATTTAAATGCGTGTATCTTTGAAACAACATGTAATTGTATATTTCTTTTCAAGAAATCCTGTACGAATTTAAGTTGCTTACGAATGTTTCTACTTTTCTTGTACCGTGTGGGATTTCGTTGAAATAGTACTACGATAATTAGGAATGTAGAATATACGAGAAATAAAGTAAATTTTAAGTTTCAAATTTTATTTGAATTTAGGAAGTTTAAATTACTTTTTCAGTGTCATTCACTATAACAAGAAAAGAATAATTGAGTTTGTGAAATTCTTTATTTTCTGTTTGCTAATTATGAAAGCAGAGTGTATACTTAAAGAATAAAAATAAGCGTTAAGAGATAATTTCCGCCATTTTTTTATATTCTCTGCGAATGAGAAAGATTCACTTGACACGTATCCTGACAATATTTTCTTCTCGAGTATCATAAAGAATTCACGACTACAGTCTTGGAAATTAATTAAAACCTTTTTGCAGTATGTGGTTAGAATTTAGATGCTACTATAATTTACTTTCTAATGACGTCTTCTAAATTCTTCAAAACCATATGCCAATGTCAAAAATAAAACTAAATATAGAAGAACTTTCCAAATAATACGCACACCCACATCCACACACATACATCCACACACGCCCGCACGCATAACATTAATATATATATATATATATATATATATATATATATGTATGTATATATATAGTATATCTATCTGTATGTGTTTATATATATATATATATATATATATATACACGAGTGCCTTGACAAACGAGAAAACGTCACGTGTATTCCATATGTGTGTGTGTATATATATATATATATGTGTGTGTATGTGTGTGTGTGTGTGTGTGTGTGCGTGTCTGTGTGGTTGTGCTTGCGCGTAGCTCTGGAGGAATATTTGTGTGTATGTTTGTGTGAATGTGTATGTATAAGCATTACGTATCATTTACCATACATATTGACTGCGGATTCTGCAGGGATCTATTTACATTAAAAGTATGCCAGATTTTAAAAATAGTTGTATTAAAAATGCTTTCATAATTTGTAAATCGTTAATGTGAACTACGAAACGCTCCTGGGAATTGATACTTTCAATAAACTGGTGAATATTATATCTAAATTAAATAAGCTGTAAAGAATTATACTACTAAGCACATATATGGGAGGCGGTTTATAAATTTAGAAAATATACGACGTAGTTCCAACATGCAACGCCCGACATTATTTTGCAGACGATATAAAGCGGTGAGTTGGCAGAATTGCTAGCGCCCACCAAGCATGTTTCTTGGAGGAATTTCGTCCATCTTCATGTTCTGGGTACAAATTCCGCCGCGGTTGAGTTTGTTTTTCATCCTTTTGGGGTCGATAAAATAAGTACCAGTTGAGTGCTAGGGTCGATCTGATCGAATTTCCCCCTCCCCCAAATTTGAGGCCTTGTGTCTATGGTAGAAATGATTATTTGGCAGACCATCGAACCTGATAAGGACATGATGAATAATTTATTGTAAGCCCCGAAATTTAGCAGAATGTCTGAAAAGGAGTTTAATCTGCATAAGGTAGCCAACTGTATTTAATTTCAAAATTATGCCATAGTAATCTCTTTGTCAGGTACAATTACAATATATTCGATAAGATTCCACTCAATTTCTACCTATCCAATATCAGTCACAAGTTTGGGTCGCTTCAAGGATATAGCAGCAGACAGTTACCCGAAATAACATGCAGTATGATCAATTCTAGAATATTTGATAGTGAAGGGACCACCAGCTGAGAGCGAACTTGTTTATAAAGTGTGTGGAAATACATAGAATTATTGGGCGAGGAATTGTAGAAATTATTATAAAGGTGAAATATAAGAATATTTTTGGAAGACGTCGGAAACACACTTCGATGTAATAACGCACAAGTAATTGACAATGACAAAATAGCTTATTGTTTGCTTTTACGATTGACAAAAACCGACAAATAAATGTTATGGAATACATATTTAATGTTTCAATATTCCCATTCGAAATTCTTAAATCTATCTTAATGATTTTCTTATAAATCTCACACCATTTTATCAAGCGAAACTTGATATGTCAAGAAATTTGTAAGTCATCATTCAAATTACTCAAAATGACACAAAATTATATTTGTTTATTAACGGTGCATCTGTACATTGATGATGGAAATTGTGGAACGTTGAGGCGATACCCACTGATAACCTAAAGCAGATTTTCAATTGAGTGTAAGCAATCATATGGAAAAGTATATTATAGAAAACTTGTGCTCGGTTGAAATTATTAAATCCGAAACGCATTGTGAATTTCTGTAATAAATTATACGTTTTACTTTATTCGCTTCAGTGATATTTTCCATTGGCGGTTGGTTTCAGAGTTATTCAACTTTAAACGAACAACCCGTGCTATATGTTATGTAATATATATATTACATGGCATGTGCTATATATTATGGTCTTTTTCAATATTCTTATATACTAATGTTCACACAGAATAGACAAAAAAAGACTTTTCCGTCACTAAAGAACGCTGACATAGTGTAGGATGGCCGTATAGTTGTTCTCATAGAGATGCTTTCACCGATCAGATCTTATTACCATATAGTTTACATCATATGCAAAGGAATGTATTACATGATTTCCCAAGACAATCGTGAATTTGCAACAGCCAAGAATCAAAAGTAACGTCGAACTTTAGTCAGCCGACATACCTATAAAGAGAAACCAACGCAACATATACCGTTGTACCACTTTCTTCGCAGATAGAAGAAACCTTACTTTTTTTTTTCTGAAAAAGGCAATCTTGGGAAATAGATTTTTGTGATATGTGTTGTTCTAATTTTTCCCCTTCTTGCTGTATTAATAGAATTGCAGTTTGGAATAAACTAAATGTGAACCATTCCAAGACAAGGCTTGCTAGTTTTGCGACCAACATCGATTCCATATGCAGGCTTGAAATGTTTCATTTAATCACGGATACCAAATAAATTCGATCAAATGGAGAAAAGGATTAACGTTATGCCTTATTACTTGTTACGAAACTACCAACCGCAAAGCATGAATAACAATATAACATAATTAAAACTGAAAATTAAAACAAAAAATGACAAATTCTATCTTAAACTAATGTTGACAAAAAACTATAGAAAAAATAAATCCATGAAAAGGTAATTCTTCCTTTTTGTATCAAATTTCAAATCAGGTAAATATTTTTTTCTTTACCTTAATATTAAAAACCGAGTTTATTTTATTTTTGATGTTGCTGTTGTTTTTTCGATCTGATCGACGTGACGCACGATCTTAGCGTTTCAGCCACAATATAAGTTGCTTTTCATTTTTGTCTTGTATAGAATTTGATAATATTTACTTTTCTAAATATAAAACCCAGGTGCCTACAAGCAGTCACTCGCAGCCTGCTAGAGGTAGCAGCTAAACCTCTTTCAAATCACACAATGCTATAAAACCATAAACCGTATGTTAACATATTTCTGTTAAAAACACAGTTTTTGTTTCAATTAAATTTTTGAAATAATGAAAACAGGTAAAATATATTTCTCATTTTTAAGATGCATATGACAAAATATGCGACATGAAATTTTGATGCAAGTTAACACCTTAAAAAAAGGTGAATTCGTTTCACAGAGCATAACGAGACGTTATAAAGAGAGAACAAAATATAATTTTAAATGTAGTGAATCTGAAATAAATACAAGGTAGCTATGGTTCGATTATGTTTTATCAATAAATTTAGCGGACTTTATTTGAATATCCTTTAGCGGTCTTCGAATATGACTCTTTTTGTTGCTGATATAGCTTTAGGAAATCTCAAGTAAGCATTCATATGATCGAAGTCATTCTACTCATGGCCATATCATTTGATTTCTATACGTTATATTGAGAACTGTAGAAATTGTCCTTCAAATTTATAATATGAACATGAGACTGAGTGAAAGGACGCCTCTTACTTCTTTCAAAGCAGACGACCTCACTGAAGAGTTATTGTTTAGGATTTATTTTCTTAAATTTTCTTAAATTTTCTTTTGTTTAGCCTCAGGTCATTAATGAAATAAAAACAACCCATAATAGAACTGTATTATTTAATGGGGCCTTAAGGCGTATTTCGGCAGTATTTCGTCAGACGTTCTTATTTTAAATGCCACCAAAGTCGACATTGCCTTTCATCTTTTCGAGTTCGATAAAATATTTAACAGTTGAATACTAGGGACGATGTCGTCGACTTGCCCACTTTCTCGAAAATTCTGGCTCTGTGCTAAAATTTGAAATAATTATTTTATGTTGCCTTCACTTATTGAGTGCGGTAGGGTGTCATTTTAGGAACTTGAAAATATTTGTAGCTGATCGAGTGGCAAGATTTTGGAAACATACCAATTAATAAGCGTGTAATGTAGGAGGTATTGGGGTAAGAGATTAAAATGTATAAGAAAGCTATGAATACATGATTGCATATTTTAAACAACAGACATTCAAATGAATCTCTACCGAGAATCCCGATTTGTGATGTAAAATATCGCTAATTTTTCTCTAAAATGAGAATACAATTCCAAAAAGTACAGGTATTATTGGACGAATTGGTCCTTTATGTAAGGTTCCTAGCATAAATGACAAGGTGGGCACGACTGGAAAGCCTTATAGTTCACACGTCCTGGGGCTAATCTAAATCAACGTAATATATTCAATAGAGTATAATGTAGTATTCAAGAGAAAAGATTTAACAGAAGTTGAAATTTCAATTTGGTAGGAGGCCATAAGCACGTCACTTCTATTCAGTAAATATTTTCTACTCTACTAAATCAATCTCCGAACGTTATGTCTTCCACTGTGACCTAATTGGTCTTTGTGGTATTAGGGTGATATTACATGTATCTAATTTCACTGCTTCTTCATCTAAAGACTAACATTTTGTATATAACCATTCATAAAAAAACAACAACAACAAGAGAAACGTCCTTGAATAGGTTTGTTAATGTGACAATTCTTCATAGCTTCGAGCTAGGTCGGATGTAAAAAGGTTGTAGTTATAACTACTGACTGTGATGGGTAAAACAGCACACACATTATTCTTCGCATTTGTTTTCAGGGGCATATAAACATACATATGCACATGCGCATATATGAATGTGTGAATATATATATATACACACACACATATATATACCCGTATATATGTTTGTATGTATGTATGTATGTATACACCACTGATCTGATGTTCTTGTAACAATGTGAAAAGGGCAAAGCGTTACCGTAAAATATCAAACTGAGAGCGACTAGTAGTTATTATATGTCAATAATGAAATTTACGTTTATCAAAGACTGCAATAGCCAAGCAAAGAGTGGATTTATTCTGTTCGAGTAGCTTATTATCTATCACAACATAAAGTTCAGCAAAGCAAAATATTCTAGCAAATTTTCTCGATTTATATTTTGCATTCATTGACCCAGGAAGCGAGTAAAACTTGTACAAGGCATCAAATGTCAAATGAAAGTAATTTAGTTTTTGTATTTCATTTTTATTTTGTAAATGGGAAATATAACATAAACTATCCATGAAAGAAAAATTTCTAAAAAGATTTACCCCCGCCATTAACTATAAAAGTGATGTCTAGAGATATTACATCAAAATATAAGTCATTTCGAGAAAATAACACGACAAGCGATGCAATGATTTGCGGGTATTGTGTAACTGTAACAAACATACATGAGTTATTCATTATGCAGTGTGTTGTTATGAAAGTCTCCACAATCCGAAATCTTTGCTTATAAAAAGAAGAAAGACATATACAAATACACTTCTACCAGTGCGGTGATGTGCGTCAGCTGTGTGTGTGTGCGTGTGTGCCGATGACGTAAACTTCATACGCAACTTACAGGTGCTCTAGATAACTTCTGAGATAGTTTGTGTAAATTACATGGCACGGATTTTAATATATAGAAAATGCACCTGGACCAACTACTAGTTTCGTTTCCATACGAAGCAACACCCGAAGAAGCACATTGGGAGACAAAGACGACACAATCACTCATTTAAAAAGAAAAATTAAGTTTTATAGCAGATGTACGATTTTCACAAAATACACAAGAACATAACAAAATTCATGAATACATACACACACACACACACATATGTGTATATATACACACATACGCTCGTGTGTGTGTGAGAGAGAGAGAGCTGGTTGGCCGACAATGTAAAACGTCCCTCTGCCGATTTGTCGATAGAATATTTCTCTATTTTGACATCGATTGAAAAGACTAAGTGTAGCATATATAAACTAACAGCTGGCCAATATTTTATATTTAATATTTTATTTCGAACTTGCGAAACTTCGATCAGCGGAATTACGGGGAGGAGAGCAGAATGTAATATTTGTGGCCTTTCTCTTTGCTTGATTACAATAAGGAGAAACTTGTTATTTCCTGTATGCTAAGCAATCAAAATTTAAGATCAATGGTTATTTGTACTTTAAACATTGTCTTCAGTCATAATTTGATATTCATTATTATTTACTTGGATATAATGATCAACATTACATTTCATTTGTTTCTTTAAAAATTCAGGTAAAAGCTGATAGGGCAGCAATCATGATATTTTCAGGTGTCTTGGATCCAGTCTGCACAAAATGATGCGGTTGATGTTATCTGTAAACGCCTGTAGATGAGTCTCTGCGGGTCAAATGGATAAGATAAGTGACGGCCTACAAGGACGTATTGTAAAGCGGAAGGATGAATTATTGAGTACAGTGTTATGTTAATCTGAATTCTGAAAATTTAGAAGTTAACGTAAAATGGAAAAATATAAGCGAGCGATAAGCCGGATGTCAAGTATAATGGAAGTTTTCATTTACTTTTTAAAAAGTTGTGCATGGCGAAAATATGCATGGCAAGCACAATAGTTAAATTTAAATGGCTGTAGATTGTACATTCTGGAGAGCAAAGTTTGCTACGCTGAAGAATAAAACTTGCAAGGTATATGGATACTCGTATGCTTCACCAGAGCAGGAGGAGACTTGTTAATTCCTTAAATGATCAACCACAGGTTTCCTCAAATATCTCTACTGAGTGATTTTGTATAGACATGATGGGAAAAGACTTTGATGGCGAAAAGCTCAATGTGTGTGCATTGTTAAGACTTATACATTATTTTTGTCCTATAACATCCAGTATTAGCAGCGGGAATGACGGCATTATTTCGTGTCATTACTTTTCTTGATAAAGATTAGTAATTGATAGAATCTCTAGAAATTCTGTTATATTACTTTAAATATTTGGAAACCTCGTATTTCAACATGGCATTGTTGTTCGAGTAGGAAAAAGAAATACGCATTAATGTTCGGTAATAGCTTAAATTCCATATTTATCTTTTACGATAATGTTGTAATTTAATAACATGTCGCTGGCGAAGATAAAGTGAAAATGGAAAAAAAAAGGAAACTGGGAAGAAATACTGTTTCAAATCCCATAACAAATCCTCTCGGATAATGAGCTTAGGAGACTGGTGATAAAATTAAATTGCATCCCAGCTTGCCTAACATAACAATGGCTGAGTCAACAATATATGATAGTTCTAGAACACGAACGTAAAGAAAACACGAGAAAAATATAAAAAACCTGAAAATGAGTAAAACAAACAGAAAAATAGTGATGAATATAAACATATTAAGCTTAACAGTTGAAGCAACGCGTTCACTAGACACATAACTAGAGCATAAAATAAACAATACTGTCGAGAGAAAATACTCCGGGGGAAGCATTCTGCATTCTAAATGGAGATATATATAATATTGTCTGACACATATAATGTGTCGAAAAGCCTTGATCAACTGACAATAGACTAGCAATTTATATAGAATTCTCAGTCGGGATAAAATGCAAGGGAGATAATTCTCATATCATCAATTGGTCGAATTTCGGGCCAATTTAGACAATGTATAAAGGGATGGGTTCGCTCTTTCACCATTTATTGGAAAACAATATGTTTTATGAAAAAGTAAAGCTTATTAGATGGAGATTTGGAATCACCCACATAAATGTGTACGCATAATATATATACTCATACATACATACATATATATATATATATATATATATATATATATATATATATGTGTGTGTGTGTGTGTGTGTACATGTTTGTGAATGTATGCATGTATATGTATATGTGTGTATATATATATATATGTATATATATATATATATATATATATATATATATATATATATATATAATATATATATATATATATATATATATATATCAGAAATTGATGAGGGGTAAAGAAGTTATGTTTCCTCCTTGCATTCCACCCGTGAGCTTATTTCTTTAGAGATATCTAACAATCTAGTGTGAAAGATGTCCAAAACGCTTTAAAAAATATCTGGGTGGGATCAAACGGAAATTTGACTTTTCTTTCCCCCTAATATTAGTAATATTAGTAATATTATTAATATTAGTAACGGAGGATCAGCTCTCACGTTAGATTTTTAGAGATTATTGTAAGAGTATAAAAAACATCATATTTGGTGTGTTGTTTGTAAACGCACGTTTATACTCTTGTGAAATTAGACAGGTTGTTAAAAAAACAAATATGTTTCTCTGAGGCGGGGAGCGAACACCGACCTCACTTGTTTCGGTGATTGGCAACGCTTCATCAAAAATAGAAAAAGAAACATCTGTACTTGACAAAATGACTACAAATATTTGTACTACAAAAGCACGCTTACCATATTGTTGCACTTCGTTTTATCGAATACTTGTAAGGTAGTAGTTTATTAATAAGTTCTTTCGTTAAAACTATTCGATGCAAAGCCTTTTCTGTTTGGGGTCCAGCTCCGTTGCACACTGAATTCTAATGACGCTAAGATCAAACATCATCTTTCAATTCTTTTGGTGTCTACAAAGGAATAACCAGTTAATGGCTGTGTGATAGGTGAATTTTCAGAGTGTCAGACGTGATGCAGTATAGTACAGGTCCAAGGTTGTTAGAGCTCTGAGCTTAAATTTCGCCTACGATCGTATGGAAATGGGTACATCCCGTCAATAAAGCAATTGTGAAATTGGATATAAAAACTCAACACCTGCATTCTTAATCACGCCATAACGTGTGCTGAGTGATTGATCGACAAACAACTGAATCATAAAAGATATAGCTGGATTTACAATAAATTCTATATATTAACAAAGTGCATGTGATACTTATTTGCAAGGTCAATTTGATTAAGAAGTTATGACCAAAGATTTCCATCAGTGGTAACCCAGTGTTTTTTATCTTATGTACTACTAAACCGCCTAACCTGTCTTTATCATTTAAACATGGTAAGAAGATTATTAGATGGAGCGGAGATCAGACTGATTCTTCAGATTTACATCGACTAGTCATTCTATACTACCTTCCCAATTAAGCTATATCGAAATATTCAAAAGCCATAGGGTAACTTATCTGCAATATTTAAAGAGTATTCAAATTAAAAATAAGTTTGAAATTATCTATCAGAAGCTAATTATGCATATTCATCATAGATTTTCTTTAATAAAATAAAATAAAATAAGATAAAATGAATAAATAAATATATTCGAAATATTCTTTTCAATTTTCGGCAGAATGCAAACTTATTTTTACGAGATTCTGAAATAGTTTTATCAAATACATTTCCATATAATACATTGATTGCATATTTGTAATAATACAGCTGAGTTGAAGTCACGCTTTCGATTCTGTTTCTATACACTGCTACTGTTTCTTTTGGGATCATTCTATTTGGCTTCTCCAATAATGGAGCAGAGAACACAGAAATCAATCAATATTTCAGGAGAAAAATAAGATTGATTGCTCGCTCGATAAAGAACTTAAATATAGTAAGCTATCTTTGAGAATTTATATGAAGAATATATATGGCAAATTTATTCATATGTATAATCAATAAAATATTTAGACAATTGACAGAATCATGTGGTAGGTGCAGCCATAGGTTTTATATTGATACCATATACGCATCCATTAATCATTGTACAAAATACCCATAACGGCAATAGAGAATGGAAATAACAAATGGAATTAGTACAATTTTGGTTACAAAGCATGAAAAAATGCATTTGTTTTTTAGTGACGGTGACTGATGTTGTACAAAATTTTCACCAAACCCATTGGAAATATGGTCTGGTAATTTATTTTTGACAATGATAAATTGTAACGGAAATGATATATATATATGCAAACATACATACAAACATATAGAAACATAGAAACATACATCCATATATATGTATGTATATATATATATATGTGTGTGTGTGTGTGTGTGTGTGTATATACACATACATATACTTATCTATCTATCTATCTCTCTCTCTCTCTCTCTCTATATATATATATATATATATATATATATATATTTATATATACATATATGTATATATCATCTCCTTTTAAAAAATCGATATGTGTACGAAAATGCTCTTTCAAGCACATTATCAAGAACATACACACACACACACACACACACACACACATATATATATATATATATATATATATATATATATGCACAAATACACACATGAATATAAAATATATTCATGTATATGCATAGAGATACACCTAAACACATATATATGTCTGTATGTTTTGTGTGTGTGTGCGTAAATTAGACTACTTGACAAAAATCCGTTAGGACTCTGGTTAGAACATGGATTCATTTCACAAAGATATAGATTATACATTTGAAAGTCGACAGATGATTTTAAAAGAAAACCTCAATTCCAATGATACATCCGTCAAATTCACATACGGGTAATCGAATTAAAATTATTTTGGATAGAATTCTGTGCACACAAAATTCTCGATAGAGTTATGTAAAGAAACATTGCAAATATGTTCCTCGAAAAATTCTAAAGAACGAATAAACCGATCTATTTCTAGATACAGGGCAAAGAAGAAACGAACTTTCATTAGTTTGAGGATGTGTAAGTCTTCCGCATGTACAACCCTAAATTTGCTATAAAGAAGCCAGTTAGTTCAGTTAATTTGGAGACAGCGTAATTGTAGATATTTATACACTTTTAATAAGGCAATGTCAAACATTTTACAACAGATAAGATATCCATATCTATTCCGTATATACCCTTCCAGTGAGGTAGACGTACTGTGCGCGCTCGAAACATTATGCAATCAGTAGGTGGTAGGTGAGTGAAAAGGATATTGGATACTTACAATATCAAACAAGTGTATTGAGTGCTAACTTCGTTTGCTCACCTATTTGTGTGTGTGAATATATTTCGTTCTGTTGATTTTTTCGTCTTCCTGTGATGTCCTGTACGTATATATATTATATATGCATGTATATATACATGTAGATGTCGGTACGTACATATATGTTTGCATGTATGCATATATTTTATTTATTACACTATATATATGTATATATATATATATATATATATATAATATATATATATATATATGTATATATATATACATATATACATATACATATATATATCTATACACACATACATGTATATGCATATATATATATATATATACACATATATATATATACACACACATATATATATATATATATATATACATGCACATATATGTAATACAAACTGGGACAACATCCAGGTAGACGATACAAAGAAAAGAAGAACGGGTCAATTCCTCAGTCGTGTTCCAGATTATCTTTGCAATTTTGGCTGGTTATACTCGAGATTACTCCAACCTCGCCAGCCCTCAGGAAAAACTAAGCTAAGAGCATTAGATTCCTTTGAAGAAAGCAGCGAATGTATACAAAAACAAGGACGGAAAAACCGGGGAATGATGTGTATATATACGTAAATGTATATTTATACAGTTCTTTGTGGTAGAATCGCGCATAAGATCCTCGTACAATGAGAGCTGAACACCGCATTGATGGATACAATTCCTTTATGTGTATATTGAGGTTGTCATTGCTTTCCTGTTAAGAAACATGTCTTAATATATTAACAATTCTTCAAGCCGACCACATGGAGGAATGCTTTTCGTCTTCATTTTTTATGAAAATACTGTCTCATTTGTGTTCTAGTAAAAAAAATGGAGACGAACACAATTCTTCCATGTGATCGACTTGAAAAATTGTTCAGACATTAGGATCTTTTTCTTAACATGAAAAGAACGGTAGCCTTAATACTCACACACGCACGCACCACACACACACACACACACACACACACGCACACACACACACCACACACACACACATACACACACACATACATACACATGTACAGGTGTATATGTATCTATCTATCAATGTTTGTGGATGTGTTTATATCTATCTATCTATAAATATGTATATATCTGGATGTCTAAGGTACCGCTACAAGAGTTTCATTAAGAGATTTCATTATTTTGAAACTTCCTAACATAGACAGGTCCTGATTTTAAGGGACCCTCTTTAAACAATATGTGGGCGTGGAGGTGCCTGTGTACGCATGCGTGTGCGTGTGAATGTGTTTGCTATTGTGGTCATGTATGTGTGTGCATGTGAATTAATATGGCAGCTTTTAAGAATTCGTGTATATATGTGTAAATGTGTGATCTTACCATATAAATGTGTGTATACACACACACACACACACACACATATATATATATATATATATATATATATATACAACCCTCCCATATATATATATATTTGTATATATTGATAGAGAGGAATGCAAGCAAAATGCCACATTTACATACACCTATATGAATTATTACATACTCCAAAATTGAAGAGAATCATCACAAAAATTCTCACCGCTTATTTTCCATAGAAAACCAGTAAGGAATATTTAATTTGATTTCTTTATTATTTTCTCAAAATCTGAAATCTCTGTTCATTGCACACTTTACAGTACGAAAGAAGGAAATTAAGAGGGCATCTATCATTTCTGTTATTCTCTGCACAATTATTCGTCAACTAAAAAAATATACACACACTTACAAAAAAGCAAGAAAAAAATAAGAAAAGGAAAAGATGTGGTACGTTTAATGAAAAGAAGTCTTCGTGTTTGTTATCAGGCTTGTTAAGAACGACATCGTTTCTTACTCTCTGTTTTTTTTTATATCAGAATACAAATGAATATATCCGTAGACGATGAACTTAAGGGTTATCTGTAGACTTCGAAGAAATACTAAGAATGAAATAGTAAAATATTTGCAAGAATTAATTCAACTTCAATTCTCTATTATGTGATTATTTCAATGTCAGAATTATACTGAAATCCACACTATAGTATCCATATTATCAAGATGTCCCGAATTGTTTGTTTGTTTAAAAATTAGGTCTGCGCTAAATATTACGTGTACGCTAGCGCTCTGGAATAAATGCTGCATTTCTTTCGATTTTACGATTTTAGGAGTTTAGGATTTTGTTCCACTCATATCTGTGCCTTTAATCATTTTCGCGGAACGCCTAAAGTCCAGGCCTTACACCATTATTAAAACGAAAGAATTAGAGGTATGCCTGTGTAAGGAAAATTTCCTTTCGCAAATTCCCAATTATTTTATCGACTCGAAAGGATGAAAGTCAGTGTCAGCCTCGACAGATTTTGAACTCATAAGGTAGAACCAGAGAGAAATACCGCTATGTTTTTTGCATACATCTTTTGTCAGACATGGTAATATTTATGCCAGATCACTTTCTCATTAAATTAGAAATGATGATTACAAGTTCGAATCCAGTGGCAAAATAAGCGACATCCATAATTAAGTCATATCTTGACAATCGGAGATCGAAATTTTGGCAACCTATGTATGAATTTAACATTGTTTTCAAATTTGGCCGGAGGCCGGCTATATTACATCGAACCCAGTGTATAACTAGACTCAATTTAGTGACCTTAAAATGATGCTATCCAAAGTAAATCCCAGTGAAATGAATTTTTAACGTTGATTTCTAAATAAGAGAAGAATTTAATCGATAAAATACACACAGGCATGAAATGTAAAAGTGGACGGTTTTGATTGAACCTGAGAGCATAAAGGTTGATTAAACGCAGGAAGGTCGTCTAAACGACATTCGACAAGATTTAGAACTAACTACGAGTTTCAATTCTTAGCTCAATGCCAACAGTTTAATGGAAATATCAGGTGGAGTACATCGATGCCAGTAATCAACTGGTAGTTATTTCCTCGACTACAAAAGGAAGACAAGCATAGTCAACTCCTGCGGCAGTTGGGCACAAAACGCAAAAGCACACGAAATGCTTTTACGCGTTTTGCCCGGCTTGCTGAACGGTTCTGCAAGCTCGCCGCCCTTTTGTACGACTAAATACTGGTTTCAAAATTTGACACAAGACCAATAATTTCGGGGTTAGGCGCTTTGTTGATTACATCGACATCAGTCCCCAACAAATACTTATTTTATCGATGCGGGAAAGATGAACACAAGACGTAAGGACTGACTAACGCCGATAAACATTTTATCCGGCTGCAAAGGATTTTGCAGACAAGACCAGCAATTAGACGTGGGTAGCCTTAGACATCGATCCCGGGGTTCAATTATTTATCGATCTCAAAATAATGAAATGCAAAGCAGACCTCGGAAGAATTTGAATTTAGGATGTGAAGACGGGCGAAATGCCGCGAAGCTTGGTCTGCTAAAAGGTCGCCGCTTTTATAGAATTAAATAAGAAAAATGAGGAACATATTAAAAAAACCAAAAAAAAACCAAAACATAACATCAGTTATGATGTATATTTCATGACAGATATAACATTTAATCAGTTGTGTAATATTTCTGTAATACTTTTCTACACGGCTACACATGTAATTAAGTATATGTTTGCTATCACACCGGCAAGTTCGGTGACAATACACTCGTATTGTAAAGTGAAAGTAAAATATAAACTAATCAATCGATACCGCATCGATTGATTTTAAACTGCATCTTTTATATTAATTGGGCCGTAAATATGATCACAGTCAACAACAATTGTTTAGTTTATGGATACATTAAAAC
>NC_043008.1:3309210-3354210 GCF_006345805.1 Octopus sinensis | reverse complement strand
CATTGAAGTTGCTGTGGAGACATGGAGTAGGGATGTGATTGCCGGATTTCTGATTTGTTTTCGGTTTCGGAACTTGTACTGAAGTTACCTAATTAAAAAGATAATAATTGCATACAGAATTTAAACAACCGGTCATATTATGCTTTTCTCCTCCGCTGTAAGTAAATCTTGAGGTCTTGCATGTTCTTCACAAGGGCTTGTGGTTGTGAATTCAAATTCTTGCATATTTGGCGGCGCGTTCTTGTCTTTGATATCAGTTTCAAATAATCTATTCGGCTTCTTTGAACTAGCCTTTATCCTTTCTGCTGTTCTATGTTGCCTGTTTCGTTGGAATAACGAAAAGGAAGACTAGAAACTGGCTCTAGGTGTTTACACCTCTCTGGACATCAATTTGCATCAATTTGCGAAATTTGTGCGGAAGCTATAAGACATATTTACTCACGTACACATACAAACTCACACACATACACATTCATACACACGCTCACACACATACGCACACATACACATTCACACAAACACACATACACACACACATGCATATACAAGACATAACATACATGATGGTGATTACGTATTCTTTTACTGTAATAAATTCAACCTGCAACCTCTTCCTTTAGTCGTTATAGATCCGTTATTGATTGGTTTACACGATCGGCCCATTGATCAGTTGAGAAAAACTGAACGACCAAGTGAAGTAATGCTAATTTTGCTTCGGGTGCTTATGAGTTTTTGAGAGTTTCAAGTTACCTCTTAGTCACCAGTACTTTCACGTCCGCTCAGGTGTGCTATGGTCGTATCTACCAAGGGACCAGTCCGTGGGTCGATTTTCAGGGGAGGGGCTTGTAGCTATGATATACGGGACTGAGAGAAATGCTCACCTGTAGACAGGCTTATGTGTGCGTGAACATACTATGATATCATTTGTACCAGTTCCACTAGCCTAAGTGTGAAATAGTTCCTGCGTCTCAAGTCTAAGCTAAAGAGGGCACAAGATAAGCAGAATGATCGGTAAATAAACTTCAGAGAGCAAGGGGTCACTTGATGCACTTTTCTCACGAACTGTCATGGAATTTCAGACTTTGACGCCGATACTTGTAGACACGGCATTTAAAGAAAGAGACAGAGAGAAAAAGAGAGAAAGTGGTACGAGAAAGGAAAGGGGGGGAGAGAAAATGAGTGGAGAGAGAAAAGATAGAAATTCTTGGTTCTTTGATAAAGAACTTCACAAGAATATCATTTTATCTTCTCATTACAAATGGTAAGTCTTTCTCTTCTCCCGGTGCCAAGAAGCGTAATTAGAATTAGATGTCTTTCGTATGTCCGGCCCTGAAACATTTGGTACTAGTCTACTCTCTCTAGAATGGTACATTCTTTGGAGAGTAAGAAATAATGAGCAGGAAAAAATAGCATCGATGAGATTTGAATTTAGTGCAGAGAGAGAGAGAGAGAGAGAGAGGAGAGAGAGAGAGAGAGAGAGAGAAAGAGAGAGAGAAAGACAGAGAGAGAAAGTGAGTAAGAGAGAGAGAAAGGCAAAGAGGCAGACATAAAATAATGGCAGCATCGTAATACCATGAAATCCTTCTTATTGGTCCAACTCGCCACCTCTAGTCTGGCAGATCAATATGTGTGATATCTTTCGTATTGGTTCCAATGGTAGTATTTGCTTTAGTTTAATATTAATACTATTCAAGAGAAATTTCTGGTTTTTGTCCAAAGGTGGTTTTTATTTCAATCAGTTCCTGTTGTTATCGTTTCCTGATCTTCAAAACTTGTCTGTTGATCAGAGTTACTTCTATTAAATATTTGGTCTAATTCCATGTCCTACATCTGTTTAAGCACAATTATTTCACGACAACGACGACACCGATATCACAACAGCGAAGAGCATGACGATGACGAGGAGAAGAAAACCAACAATATGTACAAGGTCAAGTAAGGTCAAGTTAGTTATTGTTTGATAATTTATTTTATTTTGTGACACATCAAGTAACCTACGGATCAATAGGTTTCATACATAAACACCCCAACATATTTTCTCGAGTAGAATATAACGACTAATTAATGGGTGACTTGGAAGTTATTTGCAGCAGATGGACAGATCCTGTTGGGACTATGATGTTAGCTTTTGAAAGTTTTATTCTGTGACAATGGATAATTTAATCATTCGGAGTTCACTTGTGATCTTTGAAAATATATTTGTTTTTTGCCTTTGATCGTTGGTCTGATAAAATTTATTTCATTGCAAAGAGAATCGACGTAGACATTTCTCCTGGACAGATATTATGTAATGTTCTCTGTTACCTCAAATATTCCTAAGAGCTTTTAATTTTAAATATTCTTTTATAAGTTTTTCAATGTATATAACTAAATTATCCTCTAGCGAAGAGAAAGATAAAAAAAAAATAAACTTTGGAAATTCTACTTAATCATTAACGAGAGAAACACAGCAGTCAGTGCGATTTAGAATAACTTCCTCAATTTAACTGTTTTCAATTTTAACTTACGTTGAGAAAATTCGATTTATTTTCAGCCATTAGATTTTCATCTCAAAGCGAATGACAAAAGAACTGATTATAATTTTACAAGTAAATTTTTGTTTGAATGATTTTATAAATTCAATCAAGTCTACGGAATAACAAATAACTATGCATCACTCTTAACAAATATACCGAAAATCCCACCAAAATAAAGAAAAAAAACTAACAAACAAGCAAACAAAAGAGACTTATGGTTGATCATGAAACATATAGTATTATTGAAATATCTAACTACGGTGTATTGAGAAAGATAGCGTGGTACACTTCTATAAAAGATATCGCTTTGTAAGGCTAAACCTTAACTTTCTAAGAAATTTGTATTGTTACAAGGCTAATGTCTCTGCAATTACATTGCGCAAGCAGATATTGATTTCTAGTGAAAAAGATGGACTTCTGACACGAATATCTTTCAGAATGAGATGAACACTGTTACATCACTCATTATTAATAACTGTTGGCTTTAAATTGTAGCTGTTTGAGCCAGGCAACGTAATGAGCGAGCAACGAACAAATGCTTGTCCAGCTTGTCTGTGTTTTACTTATACACAGTTTATCTGGGATTGCATTGTTTGAGGTTTCAATTTATGCTAATGAATGGGAGCTTATTTTGGGTGATACACAGACTTATCCAAATTTGTTAAAATCTAATTATAATGCTTGCTTATTTGTATATAAATACAAATACATACATACATAAACACACACACACAAATATTCTTTATTGGTTTTATATTAAGAAGAGTAAGAAAATCTCCGAGTATCTCAACAATTTTTTAAGCCGAACACATAGAGCAAGGTGTTCGAGTCCATTTGGGATAACACTTGGATATTTCCTACTCTTCTTGGCAGGAAATCAATGGTAGCCTTAATTCACAAATAAAGAAGTTATTTTATTTATCCACAAATGTGGTGTTGAGCACTCATTCCATCGTTCTACATTTACGTATATATATATATATATATATATATATATTCAAAATGTGACCGCGTGTGTACCGTTGGCGATTTTTTCCTCTGTCTTCCTTTCTATGGATCTTTCCTTCTCCTATGTTTCCGACGAAGAGCTCCGCTCGAAACGTTAATCCCTCCTTCTTTCCTTCTTTCCTGAGCGTCCAATAACACTATATTTGTTCCACGTCCTCGCGTTGTTGTGTTTTCTCTTTGTGTTTTCATGTTTGGATTAACTGTATATATATATATATATATATATATATATATATATGTATGTATTTACGTATGTATATACATATATTATATATACATATAGTTCAGATTTACAGAAAACAAAAGACGAAGACAGGTGAAGGAACAACAAGCAAGTGTTTAACGATCATGAAGAATGGAAAAGTCTTTGACGTTTCGAGTCTACGCTCTTCGATAGACAGTATTGATGGGAAAAAAGTGGAGTGAAAATAAAATAAAAACCCAGATGTATGTATGTATGTGGAAGCTTTTCTACGGTAACTGCAATGAATTTGCATATATATATATACATATTTCCGCAATATCAGGGCCATATATATATATATATATATACATGTGTGTGCGTATGTATGTATGTATGTATATATATATATAGTGTATGTATGTGGGTACAGAGAAATTGAGAGGGAGATGCAGAAAGATGTAATGTATATTATCAACCGATGAAAAAGCTATTACTAATTTTCCCATTTTCAACAAACAGCTGAAAGTTATGAGTAGTTAAACATTTTGTAGAAGACGCTTTTAAATTTTACATCATCTTTCATAGACTTCCAAATTCTTCACCAAATTGTAAGTCATTGAGATTGTAACGCCACACTGTTGGTTAGTTTCAACCTTTAGAGTTAGCTTTTGAAGACGCTCCATTATAAACTCTACATAATTTTAGCTTATTTTATTAACTTGGCTGCTATTTTCTCCTTCTCGATGACTCAAAACATCTTCGTTGAATAATTAAATTCGTATTAAGACCCCTGTGTTTCCCTCTCGACAAGAGAACTTGTAGAAATCTGAATCTGATCTGTTTGCGTACGTGTCTGTCTGTATGTCTTCCTGTCTTTTTGCCTGTCCGTTCGTCTGCCAGCCTCTCTCTCCCTCTCTCTTTCTCTCTCCTCTTCTCCACACACACACATATACACATATAACTGTCAATGCCTATATATACATACATATATACATACAGGTATATGTATATCTATCAATCAATCAATCAATCAATCAATCAATCAATCTATCTATATATCTATCTATCTATCTATCTATCTATACACTTATATTTGTATACGCATATATGTACATATATCTATATATCCATTTAACTATCTCTCTCTCTCTATATATATATATATACATACATATATATATACACACATATATATATATATATATATATGTATATATATATATATATATATATATATATATACATGCATACACATATATGTGTGTGTGTGTTTGTATTTGTGTGTGTAAGTATATTTAGCTATACAGGCATACATGATATAATTATGTAATTACTCTCTGATGCTTAGCAGCTGTCATTTTCTGTATTGTATAAAGTAAAAACACAATTGTTGTCTGAATGCAATCAGTAATATTTCTCGTTGAAAAAAAAAAAGTTTCATATTTTAAGAGACGGACGAACAAAACTAAAACAAAACAAACTCTCCAAATCACAATTATACGATCTTTTTCATACAATTGTGATTTTCATTATGTGATCATAAAACGTTTACAACCAATGTTGTGCTCGAAGCAAATTCTAAGCAATATCTCTTTCAACACAAAATAGCAACCGACTCTTATGATGATTGCAGACGTGGAACTAAACATTTTGCGTGGTTTAGACGATAAACACCACGGACTAAAGACCACTTTCGGTGTTTGGATACTGCATAATATTCTATGTTGGAATCTTACAGAAGTAGTCTTTACATTTAATATATTGATTTCAAATTTTGGTACAAGGCCAGCTATTTTGGAGGAGGGCTTATGTCGATTATATCGACGTTAGTGTTCAATTATTACGTACATTTATCGATCTGGACAGGATGGAAGGTAAAGTCGACCTGGGCAGAATTTAAACTGAGAACGTACAGAGGGACGAAATGCCGCTAAGCATTCTAACCGGAGTGCTGACGGTTCTATTAGATCGCAACCTTATTTGTTTTAAAATATTACTCTCAAATTTTAGCGCAAGACTAGCGATTTCGGGGGAGAAGTTAAGTTGATTACATGAACTTTGGTGTGCCACAGATTGTTATTTGATCGATCCCAAAAGGATGAAATGTAAAGTCGACTTCGATGAAATTTGAAGTCAGAACGTACATGCTGATGAAATACTGCCAAGTATTTAACTGGCGTGCTAATTCTTTTGCCTTTAAAATATTATTTCCTCTTCTAGGCACAAGACTCGAAATTTTGTGGGAGGAGGGGGCCACTCAATTAGATCGACTCCAGTACGCAACTGGTACGTAATTTACCGACCCTGGAGAGATGAAAGACAAATCCGACCTCGTCGGAATTTGGACTCAGAACGTCACAGCAGACGAAATACGGCTACGCATTTCGCCCGGCGTTCTAACGTTTCTGTCAGCTCACCGCATTGTTTTGCGTTTAAAATATTGAGCCATGACTGTAGTTAGTACAAGTGCATCTTTCCGCACCTTCCCTCAGTCTGAGCCACAATGATGTTCACCCGTTCAAAGATGATATTTCAACATGTGAACATCAGGCAAATGACACTATTTGTCCGCATCAGTTTTTGGGAGACAAAGAAATAATTAACCGTAGTAGTAGTTATAGTAACATTAGTATTAGTAGTGGTAAGCAGGACTATCTCGAGCATTGTTAATATTCATTTGTTTCTTAATTCCGCCGTGGTCGATTTTGCTTTTTGTCCTGTCGGGGTCAATGAATTGAATACCAATTGGGTGATCGATCTAATCCACTTGGCCCCTCCCGCAAAATGTATGGCCTTGTGTCTAGATTAAAAAAGAATACTCATTTGTTTGTTCTTGTATTGGTACATGTTGTGCCACATTCTTAACTTCACCCTATTTCTCGCTATCGCTTCTCTCTCTCTCTCTCTCGTTCTCTCTCTCTTTTCTCTCACTTACTCGCTTGTCTCTATCTTCCTTTCTCTATCTTACTATTTTTCTTCGATTTCTCACGCTCGCTCTTTCCCATCCTTTCTGTCTCTCAGTTCTTCTACATATTTCTCTATATCTTTCCCATTTCTCTCTCTAATCTTCTCTTTCTCTCACTCTCACTCTCTGCGTCTCTTTGTCTCTCTCTTTCTCTAACTCTTCAATGAGTAAAACCACGTTCAATTCCATGTAGACGTCTATCAAAGAATAACAGTTACAAGTAAAAAATCTCTAAAGCTATAATAACTTGTTGATATTTTAACAATGACCAGTTTTCTATGCTGCATTTTAGATTCTACATATTTATTTCAAATAAAAAAAGACACCACTATTTCTTCGACGTAGTTTATATTCTTCCAGAATTGCATTCACTGTGGGTGTAATACGAACCTGTATCAAATACATTAATATATTGTGTTTGGCAATTTATATATTTTCAATGATATTAAAATAAACATCCTTTCCTTTTTGTCGCTACTGCTTAGTCCAACTCAGGTCCGATCGGTGTTGCATCCATCACCCGCTAGTCTTTTGTATGTCTAGTACAAATTCGTTCAATGTGTCCTTTATTTAGTAAAACGTTACGATATGATTTAGAGGCATAAATGTCAGTCATTCCTACGAGTTGATGTGATCACATAGAAACCCTCTCATTGGCTTGCAATCACTTCTTTGATATAGTTGTCAGCCTTTGATCAGCTTTGACCAAAGCATTCCCGTCATAACTATTCCAGTGCATAGTTCGTGTATACAGGACTACAAGAACTGCATTCTTCCTTTGCGGTTGTAAAGTGGTTTTCCAGGAAATTCACTCCAGTTCCTTGCAGGCTGATCATTCACGTACAGGTCTCTTTATTTTGCCATATTCCCTGAAAGGACTGAGAAGTATTTGAAAGCTAACTTAATTATTATAATTTAATTACGTAAAGTGCATTTTATTATTAGATTGATGGAAATTAAACAGAGAATCACTGATTATTCAAATTCACTTCAATTAAAAGAAGTATCTTGCTTTTTGCAAAAAAATCAAAATCTCCGTTTGTTATCTGAAGCTAACGAGGCAAGTAGAGATTATCGATGTTCGGTTCTCGGGGAAAAGCAATGATCGATGTAGCAAAACGGGTTTTGGTGGTATTGAAGGTCACATCGTTAACTGAAACATTCCCCTTTTGGAAGCGATACTATGTTGTCTAACGTGACGCGTATTGTTTGAGTGTATGTCTTACTGTTAGATGGGATGCGCTGGTTGGATGGCATTATCTACTGAATCAGATGACGGTATATTCTTGGATGAAATACATTCATTGCCATATTGCTCAATGGGCTGCCTTACAATCGAATGGCTGCTTTGCAATTGGACGGAACGATTCACTGTTGCGTTGGCTGTTTTACTGCTGGTAGAACAGCTTTCACATAAATATCCACTACCATATTGTTTAGTTGGTTGCCATACTGTTAAGTAGTGTACGTTACGGATGGAGTGACTACCATCTTGTTTGTTTGGGTGTAGTATGGTTGGGTGATATTATCAGATCTGGAGTTGACTGCCTTATGTCTCATTTGAACGCTTATCTTTGAGTCGAGGACCTTAGTAACATGTAACATGCTTCGATCTTGGTTTGACTCTTGTTGGGCTTACTGCCTTATCGTTGGTTAATATATTTAATTCTTAGATTAACTGCCTTATTAGTCGCTACTTTAGTCTTATCTGAAATCCGTAACAGTTAGATGGAATGGTTTATTGCTTGGATGTCTCCCTGGCTCTTTGATGGTGGATATTATTGTCGGATTGACTACCTTATTGCTGATTTAGCTGCATTGTAAGTGAATACTGTTGGATTAAACGGATATTGTATTGTATTGACTGATTTCCCATGCGACGATATGCTTCACTCTTCGAGAGAATATCTGCTGGTTTGTCTCCCTTTATGTAAATCACATCCTGTGCTGTTTGATTGCCTGATTTATTATTGTTCGTTTATTTACCCCCTTTGTCGGTTGAGATGCGTTTCAGCTGGGTGGATATTTTACCAATCAAGAGAATTCCTTCGCTTTTGATTTACCTTCTAACTATTTGTTGGATTGAACTACTGTTTTATATCGCAAATTGTTATAAGTTCAATAATTGCTCAATCAATTTTATGAATCGTACATTTAGAGGAGAGCTACACTGGCTTATTTCGATCCCATACTGGAATAGCATCTATCAATACAGAAGAAACAGAACTTTTTGACAGACATTTATATCATGGCATAAAAGCATGTAACTAATTATTTCAAGACATTTTGACAAGGAATATAACAATTCGTTTACGTAGCAATCTCTATAGTAATAAATATATATTAGTGTCACTATATTTTCTTTATCGGTACATTCATTTAGCACAACATATTCTCTGTTTCTTGCTACAAGAATGGAAGTCTACAACCACTGGTGGCAACACACGCATACAAACATACATAGACACACATATACAAACTCATGCAAGAACAGTGAGGGGTAAATACATCATAAAATTATGAGATATATTTAAAATATAAATCAATCAAATAAAATCCGGTAACTTATCAACAAGCGGAAAAAGACCAGGGCAACACATCCAGGCCAACACATCCAGGCCAACATGAAAAGTGTACATGAATGAGGTGATGGCAAATGACGAAGTCAATCGCATTCTACTCTAGACACTTCAATCGTGTTTTCTTTCAGATCATTTAACAGATCCATCTGATAAGCTTTCGTGATTCGAAAATTTGTGCTGTACATGCTGTTCTAGTGTTTTTTTTCTTTTTGCGTCTTGTTTTTGTTCTCAACTATTTATTTTCTTTTTGTGATTTTTTTTCTCTGCTCTTTTTTCTTTGTCCACAAGTTTTCCATTCCTCGTTGAATAGCATATGGGACATCACTAGTTGCCGTCACTTTCTGTTGGATCATAAGCTAAGGGAAGAGAACTCTTGTCTTCTTATGCCTTTGTCTTCTCGTGTTGTCCGCGACACTGATGACACAGCATTATCTTGTTCTGCTCTGGGCATTTTCAGTTCTGTGACGATGATATCGGAAATGACATTTTTAGACACTGCGTTCATTTTTTTGTCCGTTGCATTTGCCTTTCTCTACGTCTCTTCTCGGTAGAATGAATTACATCTGTTGAACCAGAACTCCTACAAGCAATCTGTTTGATTTCATCTCTGTTGCAACGTTGGAGTATTATTCTGGGAAAGACCCTCTAGGTATGTCAACTTCAAATGTTGTTAGTGAAGCTAGTTTTTAATCATGTAACGCAATAGTGATGACCAGCTAAGACTCGTCATCTACCAAAATATCTTAGCGTGTCATTCTTCACTACTGAATCAGCCTGTGGGCACGGGTTTCAAATACCGTCCACGTCTATTTCTCATTTTCTCTCAGCATTAAATATAAGGTACTTTTATACATATTTTTCCCTCCATGTATTGTGCATCGTGCACACACACCTCATCGCCTTGTTGCTTTAACTAGAAGCCTATCTTGTTTCCCCCCTTTTTTTGAGAAACAAATATATATTACTTTATTTTTTGCCTTTGCTCTTCCCAGTGATTACGCTGCCAAAAATGCACTACCTTTCCTTCCAGAATTCACCAACAGTTTGTTTACCGGGATCTAACCTGTGTCCATTATTTCCCATTAACTACATATGATACTTAAAATTATGCTGCTGTTTGTTTACTCTTTTTGTTTTCTGATTTATTAAAATTCTCTCTTCCGTTATTTCACATATATTTATAGTTGTCAATCTGCAACATATGAATTCACCTTTTTTAAATATAATCGTGTCTAGTTTCTGCATTCTTGATAAGATTGTTACCTATCTTCTCATAACTATTTTGAACTATTATAAAAAACCCATAAATCATGATATATTTCTACCTTTACGAGAACAGATTCCTAGATTTTATAAGCGTGAATACATTGGATGGAGCTTTTTTATATTATGTCTAAATCAATGTAAGGTATTATAGTTCCGATAAATTATCTTAGAATTAAATGGAGACAAAAATACTCCTCTACTTATGTAAGCGAAAAAATCTTCAGTTTTATACTAATTTGTAATAAATGATGTCACATTTTGTTGACAAGTAAATATTTTCCAGTCAATAGAAAAGTTACATTAAAATATTTAATGAGGTTTTCACTTGAGAACACAGTGTAATGACTGAATATGTAAAGTCTTGGCCAAAAGTCGTTGTGGTATTTATTTATGTTACTTTGTGTTGTTTATTCAAATCCTAGCTTAGAGTTGTTTTTCGTTCCAGTCCAATATTTGGTTGATCTAAGTTAGCGCTTCTCAACCATTTTTGCCTATCGATCCCTTTGATTCGTAATTTATTCTACTGGCCCTTATAGCCATTCTATGTTCCCGAAAATCTCATAATTCTTTTACAATAAAATATCATTAGGAATCGCGTAAGAAAAATATGTTAATATATTTCGTGCATTACAAAAGTATAAACAATTTACTGCACATAAACATTAGAAACGTATCTTTATATGAATCCCGTTTGAGAACCACTGACTTAAGTAGTGGTCCTCGGCTATAAAATGTGTAGCAATGTTCCAATGTTCGAAACGATTATGGTTTGATCTATTAGACTGGTAGAGAAGCAAAAGCGGTAGAACAGTGGACAAAGTAGCAAACGATATTCAGTTACATCACTTCATTTCAGGTTCTGACTCGCGATCTTCTACAGCCGACTTTTAATTTTTCTTCTACCAGCAGAAAATCACATAGAATTTAATGAAGTACATCCATGGTTCAATTTTTGCATACAACATTTACCGTATTTGTTTTCGTTTAGCCCAAGTTCCAACCTGCTGTAATATCTCAATGTCCAAAGGCGTGCTGTCATTCTGTTACAATTTATACAATCTTCTAAAAGGAGAAAACCGAAGCAATTTGCCATAATTCTACAAAAGATTATATTTTCTAATTTTTCTGTCTGTCATTAATGTTATCTTAACGATGTTCAACATGTTTATTTCCATTCCTTAATGCACAATTACAGTCAATGAATGCTCTCCACTTATATCAGTCCAATAAAACCTTCTCTCCATGTGCGTTTACATACGGTCGCCACACTCCATTAACGACTTACAATCACATACTAAAGAAACAAGCAATAATCTTAACCACTTCAATACGTATTCCTTCTCCAAGAGCTGTCCAATTCCTTATTTCACATAAACTTGCTTTATATGTAATCTCATGCAGTTACAGTCTCGCATTTGCCTAAACCTTTCCAAACAACCCGTATCTCATTGCCAACAGTCACTGAATCTGAAGAAAATTACATTCATGGGACATAGCTAAACTGTGACCGGGAAGTGAGTCACCCCAGTTACATAATATGGAACTGTTCACGTTGGAGCATTTTTGAAGCTGAGGTAGTTGTTATAGTATGAGATACTTTACAGAATGTGTGCCCTACCAGTTAGGAAAAGCCTGCTCTTCTTGTACCTATTAATACATGACTATGTCTTCACGATCACTCTTTATTTCATGTTATAGCTGATATTATCAACTTTATATATGGCTACTCATCATCGCGGTTTTTCTCTTGTCTGGATCATTGGATGACGACATATTGTAGAATCATTGTTTAAAACGCTCGTACGATTTATCTTCCACAACCTTTTATCTCGTCGTTTGGAATATTTTTTTAATAGTTCAACACAGTTGTAATAGAATTGCCAAAAACAAGAAAATTACAAAAAGCAGCTACTGTTCCCCATCGTCAATAATATTTAAAGCCATGCCAGTGTATAGACCCAGAATGTTCTCAGAGAAAAAAAGACAAACGTCCTTTAGACCCACTAGGCAACAGTACGGGAATTTAGTATGGCTAACATGATACTCCAGCCACGTAGAATCCTAATCAAATCACATCACACCACCTTACCAACCTGCATATTCGTTACGCATAATTATTTTAAAATAAATCACTTATTTAATACTTTATTTTCGATGAACACACTTAGGTAGGCAAAGGTGTACACATACACACAAATCTGTATATATATTTAGACAGACATATGCAAGGGTGTGTGTGTTCGTTCATTTATGGATATGTAGAAATACACATACAGAGACATTGTAGATACACAGTTGTACGTACGCGGATTTTAAGTATTAGGAAATATTGTTACTACCAAATCATGTATAGTTCTATGTCCGTCCATATGTATGAACAGGAACGCGAACCCTAATTTCCAATATCTTTATGCATTTGCCCCTACATGTAGGCATATGTGAATGCATGTGCGTTTGTATGCATATAAATACATGTGTTTGTGTAGATGTGTGTGTGTACGTGTATGTGTCTGTAACATATGTTTTTTTGTGTGTGTGTATGTATGTGCTGCAGGCACTTCTCTGTTGCCTGATCTCCCCTGTATACATATAAACGCTAATTATGCTATTGACGAGCTGTGTAACATCACCAGTTACCGAAACAAGAAACATACCTATCCTTCCTCTCCCTTCTCGTTGTAATCCTCTTCTTCATGTTCAAATACTTTCTCAACATACATTCAATATCAATCTTTTCAAAAGTCTCTCCATTCTCCAGTCATATTCCTTTTCAACGATTTCCCTCTCATGAACAAGCAGCAGATAAATTTTGCTACGTTCTGTTAAAGTTTAGACAAAGAAAGTAGAATATATTCTCCAGCCTCAAAGTAGGTCTCTATTCGAAATGATGATCTCTTCTTCCCTGTTTACACTTCAACAATGATTACAATTTCTAACAATGGAATAGTTTGCCTGGATTCTATTCTTCTAATTCATTACGTGAGCCATATCTCCGTCTTCAAGTATAGATTACTGGCTTACTAATCAGTTTAAAGGTATTTTGTAAAGATTATTAGGTTACCCGGTTACATCTCAACATAAATGAATTTTCTAGACGTTAAAAAATCTCAGCTCTAGAACTAATGAAAAAATGTATTGTGCACAAGAAATCTCTAGATTCTCATAAACTGCTGAATATTGTTTTTGGAATACCTCGAGTTTTATTAATCAGTATTTCTTTAAATATATAATTGAACATCAGATCATCAGCGACATAGATTTACCATCCGTTTTATTTCTTACGCTTATAATTGTGTTTTCTTTACTCTGTCGCTAAGATAATGGAATCTAGTTAATAGATGCTAGGAAGATATTTACATCTGTGTCGCAACACTATTAACATCTATAATCTATCTTATATATATATGCATGTGTATATATATAAATGTATATGTATGAATATAATGTATAGTTCTAGATGTATATAGTATATGTATAAGCCATACATATATGTTTGCCTATATACACATACACACACAAACGTTCATTCTCTTTCTCACTTTCGTTCAGAGGCAAATATATATAACTGTGACATTATTCTCTCTCGTTTCGAGACGACCTCATTATTTAATTTGTTTTAACAAAATTGTATTCGCAATATTACAGGCTTCTTAAATTCTATCACTACTTGCATGAAATTATTTGAAATTAAATTATCTGCAACAATATAGAAATTGTTTAAATGTCATAGCTTCTGCTTACATTTGTTGAAAACCTATATTTCATTGTGCCAAGTAATGTTCACTAAAAAAAGATCATTTTCGACCTATTTGGCGAGTGCTTTTGGAATCCAATTGTATAAAAAATATTGATATTTCAGTTTTGATAAAAAAAAAAATAACTTGAACCCCACCTTTCATAGTCAAAAATATTGAGGAGGTACATGAGCAATAACAAGAACAATGATATTAATAATAACAACAATGATAATGATAATAATATTGGTTTCAAATTTTGGCTCAAGGCCATCAATTTCGGGAGGAATAAGTGGGTCGATTACATCGACCCCCAATGTACCGACCCCGAAAGGACGAAATGTAATGTCAACCTCGGCGGAATTTGAACTAAGTACGCAGCGACAAATTAAATGCCGCCAAGCATTTCACCAGGCGTGCGAACGATTCTGCCAACTCGCCGCCTTAATAAAAATAATAATAATAATAATAATAATAATAATAATAATAATAATAATAATAATAATAATAGTAATATGCTTTGATGCTGTAACAAGCACTCACTCTCATGGCTTCTAATCTTAAATTATTGGAAGTGTTGTCATGTACATTGTTTTGTCTTGGTATAAAGATGGTCTACAGCAAATATTCTGCTCAATACCACAGATTTGATTGTCAGTTGCTTCACCATAACCAGTTGAACATGTCCCTTAGTGGCCGATGTGCATCTCGGATCACGAGCAAAAGTAGTAGGGTTCATTATAGCCATGTGTTGAGAGGAGTTCTTTGGGGTTTGAATAATTCACATCTGGAGACATAGGTGTTCCGTTCAACATCCTTAAACAATCCTTATTCATTGTCTTTACTGCTATTTATTTTATTGACTTTGAAGGGATAGGAGGTAAAGTCGACCATGGCAGCATTTAAACTCATAACGTGAAGGCGGACGGAATACCGATAAGTATTTTGCCGGTGTGTTATCGATTCTGCTCGCTCACCGCCATAGTCATTAGTTAATATAGATTCCTTTCTCAATACATTATGAATTGCATTTATCTAGTTCCTATATTTGGTTCTCTGCACAAATACTTTCTCAGGTATTTTCCGCAGCGATTTTCAGTTTAGTAGGTTTTTGTTTTTCATTTTTATTAGAAAATGAGTCTAAATTGAATATGTGTTAAAATAAAATACCATATATTTGCTGAACAACTTCAAAGTTTTAGATTTTTGGTTACCATTCGGAAAACCATGATTGAAAGGCGAACTAAAATACTCGTATAACGTGTATAAAACTGAACAAAAATATATGAGCTTACATCAGAAACTACTCCAAACAAAATCTACGGCAATAATTTTACTTTAAATGTTCTTCAGCTAATCAGCGAAGCATTGTCTCATCTGTCGTTGGGCTGAAGGCTCTGTTCGTATCTCAATAAAACCTTCGTTTTATTCCTGCGTTAAACTAATTTTCCATAAGCGTATCATTGGATATTTTGTTCAATTCTTACAGGTGTAAACTCTCTAGCGCTGAAATTTAGATACGCTACATGTACTACATGTACTATCATGACTTCTCACAAGCGTATATATATATATATATATATATCAATCACTGCAGCAAATATTCGTTAAAGAAAGTGTCTAAGTTTAAGTGACAGAGTACTTATACATAAGGAAATTATTAGCGTACCTTAGTTTATAGATCCTTTGAAAAGCAACTTGAACACCTCTGTTTCTTTGCTCAAATATTTGAACCAACCTATTTGCTATGCTTTCGCTATTTTGGCAATCAGTTTTGGTTTTACGGCTTACAGCCCCGAACCTGTCTTACTATACAGTGCTTTAAAATAACGAAAACCCGGTTCTTATGGTGTAAATTTATACAATTACACTCTGTTTAGGAGTAACACTGTGGAAGTTTCCGTTAATTCAATTTCAGCCGACATTCAGAAATACGTTGAGAAATGAGATTTCGAAACCATCCTGCTAATATCTGATAATTTGAGCGATGACTAGCGAATGATCGGTCTGCGATATAGATATAATCGTGTTAAGTTCAGGCGATCAATGTAAATATTATATCCAAATGTGAAGAACGAACTAATCTATTTTGTACTAAAGGACGATGATCTACAACACCAACACTAGTCATATCTTGCTAATTTTAGAAACACACAAATGTTTGTTTTACATCACAGACTTTGTACAAGAATAGCATTTGGAAGCGATAGTCAAATATTTATAAATGTAGTTTGCTTTAGAAAATGACATTTCTCACACTTTTAATGGAAATAGTTTTCCATGCTAAAATGTGGTTCCATTATTTAAAATATTTATCTCAATTATTTTTGATTACTATCATTGGCTAACTTTATGCCTAGCCTATGAGTAATGCATTTGTATTGCATAGAAGATTTGTATTTTATTAGATACGATGAGAATTCCTATCACAGATTGCTCTATTAGCATCGTCATATCGGTAAACTATCGCTTTATTCCAAATGTTTCACGTTTAAATGCTGTTTTCCTTGTTATTTATATCAAGGACGTCCTTATCAATCAGATTATACCATCAAAAGTACTCCAGCAATTCTGGTTTCAGAGTAATTGTATCATGATCTGAATGCGTCCTTATTTGTTGTTTAAGAAAGTAAAGCCTCATTTGAAGATATGCAACCGATTTCTACGAAGCAGGGAAACTAAACAAAAGAACATGCATCAGTTCAATGTTTGACTTCTCAGACTTTCACGAGATAAGATCTTCAGGAATTTGAGGATAATTGAAATAAATGCTAACTTTTGTTGTTGTTGCATCTACCATACCCCTCCAGATGTCACAGACAGAAAGAGAGAGAGAGAGAGAGAGAGAGAGAGAGAGAAAAGAGGAGGAGAGGATGGAGAAATGGTAACAGACGCGGACAACAACGGAAAAAGATGAATCGACAGCAATATAAGACATTTTATTTGTTTACCCGAAACGGTAGAAATCAATTTCGACCTCGGTTGGATTGAAACTAAGAGTGCAGACAGACAGACAGACATAATAGCAAAATAACTATAAGAATGTCTCGCAGCTATCAGAACGTTTAAAGTTATTCACGTATTGCATTCCCCAACGTATTGGGCTTGGTGGCCACTGTTTGTGGGTTCAAATCAAAGTGTCAGTCATTTGCAGAGGTAAATCGACGAAAAGCACTCTCGCACTTTAGGCCGTGGTAGTTAGTATATAAAATTGAACGAAACTCCGCGCGTAGCATTTGAAAGAGATCGAAGCAAATGCAAATACGCTGGTGTCAAATCAGGAGAGTAGGGCGGGTGTGGCAGCACTTCCCAACCATGCGTTTCAATGGCTTCCTTGCTCATATTAGCGATTTGAGAGCGGGCGTTGTCGTGCAGAAGAACTCCATGCCGCCGATTAGGTCTTTTCTGTTGAATAGCCGTGTTGAGACGTTCCATCTGTTGAACATAGAGTTTCGTGTTTACCGTTTGGTTCCGTTTAAGCTATTAAGAATGGATAATCCCTTCCCAATCCCACCATTCACACATCGTTTTACGCGGATGAAGATCTTGTTTCACGCGCGGTGTCGCTTGTTTACCGGGGCTAAGCCATTCCTTAAGCTGCTTCATATTGATGTACATACACCATTTTCCGTCGCCAATAACGATTCGGTAAAGAAATCGTTGCTTGTGTCCATGAGTTGAGCGGTGACGAGCAAGCAAACCAGCGGAGATTGTGGTTCCTTGATTTTTGTTGTTGTCACTTAAAGCATGCGGAACCCATGCTCCTTGCTTCTGAACCTTTCCCATCGAGTGAAGATGCTTCTCTATAGCAGTGTGGGAGTATTCTATTTTCTCTGCCACTATAGTATCATGCATCGCAGGGTCAATATCTAGGAATTTGCCAATGCTGGAGTGATTAGTTTTAGATGATGGCCATTGCAATCCTTTCCTCTCACCTTAAGTCGTTCAGATGAATATTTATGTATGGCACAAATGTCTTCTCATTTTAGATTCTCCTTTGACTTCTGGTTGTAAAATTGAAAGAATCTATTAGATATTTACTCAGTTGAGTTGTTTGATTTTCATTTGTTTTCTTTGAGAAGTTTTGTTGGGTGAGATAGGTGTTCATTAAACTGAATAACGTTCGTAGGTTTTGAGATTCTTGTGGAGTTATGCGCTTTGGTGCGGACATTGTTTTTATGGTTGTTAATCCTGTAAATAATGCTTTATAGAGTCTTGCTTTTAGCTTTGTGTTTTACATTAAATGCATATGATTCTGTGTTTCCCGTCCTTGTAAGTTTTATTTGTTTAGTTCTTTGAAGCTGATGTTTATTTTAGATGTGTGCGATTTTGTTCTGATTTGTTTGATGCTATCCGAAGGGTTTATTAGTTTCACTATTTCTGGTGTGTAACTGGGGGATTATTTTTACGTCGCGTTATGGCATTTACTCTTTTAGATGCGTCTATCATATTTTGTCGAATGTTTGTAATGCAGTGTTTATATTAGTGACTGTTTTTATTGAAGTCTGGAAACCCTGGTTCTATTTCTTCGAGGATCACAGTCCGTTTTGTAATAAATAAAAGTGTTTTTGCTTCAACACTCATCACTGTGTTTAATGTTAATCAAAATGCGGTTTGTGAAGTTATTTTCAAAATGGTTGCAATGACTAGGTCTGCCGAGGAGGAGCTGATACGTTCACGAAGTAAATTTCTATGGGTATAGAATTATAGTTGTATGATGCCACCTATTTCGTTTGTACATTATTTTAATTTGTGCGGAAGGCTGTATGCGTTGCTTGACTTTCAAGAATCTGCAGTTATATCTTATTGCAACAGTGTCTTCAAAATAACTGAATATACAGAATATTCTATCAGAGAATAAAATTCGGCAGAAACAAAGAGGAGCAAGAGATAGCTAGACAATTCTTGGAACGATGCATAGAATTGTTTCTGCGTGGTAATGTACACAGATTCAATGAAAGATCCGTAAAACAACTTTAGAGAAAGAGGGCCTTAACACCGCAGCAACGTTAAGTGCTTCGTATTGTCTTCAGAATACACAAAAACTTTTCAGCAGAAAAAACGTTTAAAAAAATACTCAGAAATTACACTTTACGAGAATAAAGATATTGAGTGCAACAACAAAATCGTTAAAAACCGAAAGGACCAATAACACACCTGAAATTCCCATAGCTATGCGGAGAATACATTTAGACATAAACATGTCACATCATAAATTCTGGAAACATGGCTCAAAAATATCTAAAAAAAATTCTTCAGAACAACACTTAAGGCATTAAAAAATCACGGGTCTAAAAAAACTTATCATCATTCAAACAGTATAGCAATAATTCAAGAAATATTCTGACAAGCGAAGAAACCATACACATATCATACCAAATTATTCCCACATGAGACCAAACATATCCTCGTGTACTGGGATGACGGAGTCTAATATTATACATAAAAATTCCATTCAATATATAGATATCACGAATGACATTGGTAAACGAATAAGAAAAGGCATTACACTAGAAATGTAAGTTTTCAAAATGAAAACACACAAAGCTCATAAATATAAGCTGCACATAAACGCATAGTCACATTTACTTGCAGGCATATATACACACACAAATATGTATATGCTTCACTAACATTCTTACCAACAATCCCACCAAATTAATCACCGCTCTCCATAGCAATATGACATCTTCGTAGTCATCGTATTCGGAATAAATTTTCAACGCAACAGGTAACCTCAAATACTACAGAGATGGGGAGGTTTTCAGTATTTTAGCCGATCGTATATCGTAAGTATATGCGTCTTAATCTTACTCAACAGAAGGGAACATCTTAGTTATCAGTGAGTGACATACAGAGCCATTAGTTGCTTCACTTGCTAGAAATAGAAACCTAATCTCCCTCATATTACACTACCCCGAACTCAAAAAGTGTACGACACTAGGTAACGTACATTTTATAGCTAACCATTAAAAAGGAAGGATGCTCACGGCTCAAATACCTCTCATTATGGGTACTCGTAATGAGGAATGGTGCGGAGGTCAGCAGTAGTGTACTCAATGTATATTCACGATGTTTTATATGAAACTGCTTGCGGAAACCGGATGTTCTGCTTCAGTAAGGCCGTGATAAATTTATTTTAAAAGAAACCAGCAAACATTCATATACATTGGAAATGTTCGCAGAATAAATTACTCTTTGATATCATCCACAAGAACAAAGAAAGAAGCTATAAGTCTGATGGTGATAAAGTATTTATTACATGAATAATGAAAACAGTTAACCTCAAATACTACAGTTAACCTCAAATGTTGTGATACTACAACGTTAGAAAAAAAGTAAAAAAATCATGCCAGTCAATGAGTTTGTTCATATATAACCTCCTGATATATAGAGACGGGCACATCATCAATGGTATAATTGAAGGTTGATGCGTGTTTGGGCTTTTTCAATAATTTAAAGAACCATATTGCTTTATTCTTTCTCCAAGTATGGGAGAAAAGTCCAAACATGTTTCTGGCTTATCAACCCTGCTGTATGAAGGACGATTTTTACGACACCCGCCGATGTATTGGTAAAAGAACTATCAAGAGAATGTACAACCATAAATATCTGCTATCAACATAAAAAATAACCCCAAACAGCTACGTTAACTTAATATTTAGATATTTAATATAATGCGTTCGTATACATTAGATGGTTGCATAAAACAGTCATAGGTGGTGGAGAGTGATGGTTGACGTTTTGAAAATCATCGTGATGTTATTAAATTTACGCCCCCTCTCCCGAGATCAATATTCGTCGACCAGATCTGTGATCAAATATAATCGATCATTTGACGCAACACCTTTTATTTCAGGTTAGTGATACCTTTTGTGGCCGCTTATTAGAGTCATCACAGCTTTTAATATAATAGAATACTTTGTGGTGATCGTCCAGTTCCCCGCACTTGCACTCTGAGTTGAAATCCACTGAAGATCATCTTGTAATTTGTCTTTTAGGGTTAATGAATAAAATATCAGCTGGGTAATGGGGTTCATTCTCCTCTTTCTCTTTCTTTTTGTCTGGCTTTCTCATATTCCTGAAGAATCTGGTCCTGTTCCGACTCTGAGACTAGGATTTTGGATACAAATTGAAGTTAGAAAAACAAAAAATAATAATTGATATATACTCAGTAAAAAAATGGGAGAAACGAATTAGTGTAAAGAAGTGACAAATTCGTTTAGATTTATTGATTGTAATCAAAGAAAATTGGTTTAAAAGTCAATCACGAAGGTTTCAATGAGTGTCGGTTCTTTCATTCCAGTTGAAGCTACTTTAAATAACAACGATTGCAACTAATAACAAAAGAAAAGGCAATAAAAACATTTGGGTGCCTAGCATTTATCGTAATAACTGTAGTAATTCGAATAGTCTGTTTCTTTTATTCTTTAGTCATTTAAAAAGAAATGGTAGACCAAGTTGTGGGCAATTAACGGGTTTTAATGTGTTGAAAAATTGTATTATCAATAAAACGAAAGGTCACACGTAAAGCTTTCTTATACTGAAAGAAAAAAAGAGCAGAGTAACCGAAATAATAGCTTGCGGTGAATTGGTGATGCGATAAAATCTTATATAAATGACTAATTGTTGATGCTGTTGGAGTTAAGTGTGGTTTATTCTGCGTTAGGTTGAGCTGATGTGTTGCCAAGAATTTAATTATGTGAGAGTTGATCATAACTTAAGTAGCAATACGGATGTCTTCCGCCCTAATGAACAACACAACCATCCAAATTCTATTGATCGTCTAATTTCCTCTTAAGGCATATTGTCTTCTCGTAATTCTTATTTTCAAATATCGACTCAATAAACATTTTTAATCGTTTTTTCCCATCTTGTTTTCGTCAGCGATTTCCGTTTGAATTGTCATTTATTATCAAGAATAACTCTTAATTTATCACAGCATCTTTAAAGCCATTTCACATCTCAGCTGCCTTCAGCGTGTCTTGATCCTGACATTTTGTTTTTCGTTGATTATGTACGACTTTGGCCATTAGCTGTACACATTATGCTTAGTATAGACAAATGGTATTTATCTTCTCTAATTTCAATGAAGTATATTTGTATTGCAAGATAAAATATCCAATTTATTTTACTTAAAGCATTGTGAAAATGCCTAAACTGCTATGTACTCTCTTAGATTAAAGGACCGTTCCTAATGAAATATCAAAACAGTGTCAGTATCTACATCCGAATAAAAGTGGAAACGTAGAATACATTACGACAATTAAATCCCTCGTAAAAGATTACTTTAATGAATCGTAAATCAATATTTGAATGGAGTGCATAGGTTGTATGAACGATTTTTAAAAGCGGTACAATAACCACAGAATATTTTAAGTGTCAGGGAAACCGAATCTGAGTATTTATAGAAGCCTCATAATTTCCTGAGAATGCCGTGTACAATAGGTGATGTGATAAGATCTTATACCAATGGCTAATTGTTGCTGCTGTTAGAGTTAAATGTGGTTTATTCTTCGTTAGGCTGACAGGCGTACGAGCGTCTTGTAATCCTCATTTCCGATTATACTTTCAAGAAGGTTCATACTATAAAACTTTACAATAGCTCACCCTCTACAGCTACTGAATTTGGAATACAACATAATGCATGCTCTCATAATGACATACATTTCTATGTATGCAGGTATACGTGGATATATGTATACATAAATGAGAACGCACTTAATAAATGATTAAGAAGTTCGCTTCGCAAACATGAGGTCCCGAGTTTGGTCCCACTGTTTGCCATCTTCTGTAATGATTGCAAGATTTGGCACAAGGCCAATATTTCTCTAAGTGGTGGCGTAAGCCCATTGCATTGACACAGTGTTTCATTTGGAGTTATTTTATCGAATCTGCCACCTTGCAACAGTATTCTACTTTCAAAAAACGCCTTAATCGATTCTATATTTCATCTTTATCAGCGTCGTTAAAATATGCTCAAATAAAGTACTTTCAATGTGTTCTTCTGAAATGGTGTCATTTGCAGAGATTGAGTTGTTTGTATTGAGACAAAGATATACTGATATAAGTTCTCTGGCAAACAATCCTTTCACGTTCAACGTAATATTTTCAATTTGCAGCTGTGGAAGAAACTGCATGTTATGGAAGATATAATGGAGATTTTAAAAGTTTAAATACTATATCTCTATACTGCCTATCAAATTTCTCTTTTAGGTATTTTGATGGTTTGCTTTTCAAGACTTAGCCTCTGTCACATCACATTTCGTATCAATATAAACTGAGAAATTGTCTCTTCAAAGGAATAAAATTCTATTTTTCAGCTTATGGTTACACCTAGCTGAGGATGTTTGCCTTTATCTTGGTTGGTGCCTGTAGCTCCTTGAAACGAGTTGATGTAGTTGCTGGGATAACATCAAAACATTTCCTCTCGTATATTATTCTTATAATCATTTACTCATTATTTTGTAAAAAAAATCTTCCCTCCTGTCTCGTGAAAGAGCGTAGTCAGCAATTAAGGTGTTGCCCTCATGATCGTAAGATCGCGGTTTCGGTGCGAAGTGTCCTTCAGCAAAAACCTTCATTCGTGGTTGCTTCGGTTCACTCAGCGAATGCATTCCGTCAATATCCGGTAAGTGAAACCTGCGACGGACCGGCGTCCCATTCAAAGGATGCGTTGTGTTCTTTGCAGCTTATATGTGTTTTAAGCCTCATGGAAGACCTAAAACTAAAATTCTGTTATTTTATTTATTGGTATCGTTTCTAGCTGGGAAAGTTTGTTTTGAAATATGTTGGTAAATCTTTCAGACAAATAATAACTTGTTACACCATATCGACGATCACTTGTCGTCTATACTGTTGACGCTTTAATGTTCATCTGCTGTTCATGGGTGAAATCTAGAAGAATTGTCATTAAACATAAGATCATGCATTCCTATATACTACAAGAAGCTTCAGGAATATTACAGCCTGGCTCTATTTTGTAGTTTTTTATTTTAAAGTGCAGAGGTATTAAGAGCTTTATTTATGAAAAGGTTACTCTCCTATGATGAAACGGGGGATTCAGGTATATGTATCGTTTTATCTTTGATAATGATGTTAGCCTGTTCATTAAGGTTTTGGCGGTGTATGTCTTTTCTGGATGTTTGTATTTGACAGGTTGTTTATATAAAGTCAGCCAATTAGGGTTCTAGCAGGGAAGAACAACAATAATGTTTTAGGAGAAATACCATTTCTTTAGGAATAGAAGTATCTGGACCTTAGAAGTTGAAAGTTCTTCAATCATGTTTAAAGTGAAAGTATCCAGTAACTAGATTACCAAAGTCTGTTCTTCGTTGATACCAGCTCACTAATCTGCTTCTCGAGTACAGGATTTAATTCCTCTTCACTCACCTCGATGCCCACACAATCGTCGCAGCTATTGGCTGTGACTCAAACATTTGAAAATCCATTGATGACACAACATCAGGACATGACACTATCGAAAGAGACGTCATGCACTAACAATATAACTCTCCATTATTTCACTACTAAACACTTTATCCACTTTAGTAATATATTGTCCGTTTCATCCATGTATTAGGCATGATTGTTACTGAGTCTGCAAGTGATTTCCATTCCGCTGTTGTAGAGCATTCTTTTTCATTAAAATAGCACAAACTACATTTTGCCGATCCATAATCCACAGTCAGAAATAATAAATAAGTTATTGTTCATTTCTCATTCATATAGTAACTTTCTGTCGTGTGTACTTGCTGCCGACATGAATATTTTCCAGAAAAAAGAAAAAAAATTAAAAAACCACCAGCATAATAAACGCAAAGCTAATTTTTCTAGGAAAAATCCCACCTGTCCGAATGATATACATAAATAAAATCACCGAGAGCTACGAACTCAAGGTAATGTGTATGGTAAACTAGAAGCCACACACTTGCTTTATGTTTTTTTATATTTCTGGTTCTCCTTAAGACCTGTTACCATATTAAGAGTGTGAACAGACGGAAATAAATCAACAGAACATTGCAGATATCGGAGTAAATGTCGGTTACTTTTTAATTTATTATTCCTCATTCATTTATTTATATTTGTTTGGAAATCGTCTGCCACAATGATTTTATTCGTTACCAAGTTAATTCAAAACAATTCTTTACTAGGTATCCGTTCTTTGATAAAGGATTGATTATATTGGCTTCGTTGTAACAACGACGGCCATGTTGCTAGCAAATGTATAAAACCATTTAAGGACGTAAATTATTCTCCGTAAAAAATATTTTATATTGAATCTTCGAGATATTTTACAATTGTGGGTTAACATATTCAATTTTAAATCAGAGAAAGTGTTTTTTAAGCTTCAATAAATTTACCCGTGATTACATTTACAGATTTTCACATCTTCAATATTCATTATTTCTAAGTAGTACAAGTTTAGTCAAGGAGTGACACGTGTAAATTATGATCGAAGGATTTATCGGTTTATTTGTTAATGTATGTGTGCTAGAGTTATACCTGTTGTGCAGATATAAGCTGAGACTCTTCCTATGTATTTTTACCTGAATTCTCAAGTCTTGGAATTTTGGTATTTTTATGTCGACAGGTATGCTTTCTTCATATATCACAAATATAGAAGTGCAAACATATATATATATATATATATATATATATATATATATATATATATATATATATATACTAGTACTTCTATATTTGAGTTTTAATGTACTAAAATCCTAGGAAATTGTTGAGAATTCAGGGAAAAATACATAGAAATATTCTCAGCGTATGCATCTACGCAACAGATATAATAATTCTAACACGCATACATAAAGAAATATGCTACGAAATCCTTCGATTATAATTTAGGAGTTGAAATAAAAGGAAATATAAATTATTTCCTTCTTGTGATAAAAAAATATTATCTACGAAACAACACTATATATATTTTTAGGAGCTACGAATACTATTATTCCATGAAGGCGCCTCAGGCAGCATTTTATAACGCGTTTGGAGCTTTCACGCAAACATCAGCTCTCACTCCACAGGTATAACAAGCTAAAACAAGACAATAGAATAAGTAAATATACGAAAAGAAAAAAACCCAAAGGAAACCAGGTGTAAGAGATGGAATGCTGAATGGATTGTAGTTAAGTGTCTGTGGCACAGGTGCTCAGTCCGGAGAGGGTGTTATTTTCCAATTTATCAACAGGAATTTATACATATATCTACAGTCGGTTACAGCACTTACCTAGTGTACCTAATCGTTTAGATCACCTGTGAACTAACCCCCCATAATTTGTATATATACATATATATATATATATATAGTAGAAATATGTTACGCAAAGAATATAAAATACACGTGGAAATGTAAGAGTAAAATATGAAAAATCAACGAAAATGCACATTGCAAATAAAAAAAAAGGCTATTTATGACAAGTAACGACAAATATATACATTTAGATTGACTGAGGTAGTAATACGAGTCATAAAAATCATTATTATGAGATGATTATAAGATGATAATAAAGTAAGAGAACAAAACGGACCATAGTTTACGCAAAGATAGATCGTTTGAACAACACCGGTTAATACACGGTGTCAGGTCTAATAGTTCCTGAGAAAAAAGATTATTTGTAAGGGAGGTAAGTAGTTCTAGATTTAGAGATGTGAGTGGTGTAGGAAGTGTATATGGTTTTGTGGTTTCAATTGAAGAGTTAGTGGTGTTCTGTATTGAGTTGTGTGTTCATATTGAGTTGGGGGAGAAATTTATTGATGAAAAATGCCTCTTTATTCAACCTTTGTTGCATTGTGGTGTTCTGTGAACATTGGTAAAAGGGAAATATTTGGAAATTGGGATTAAGATTCCTGGCACATGTTTCTATCTGTTCACTCAACTTTAACTGTCTGTATTGTGGGTGATGGATTTGCTCTTTGTGAATGGTGATTCTTTGACGGAGCGAAATTCTTGTTTGTCCAATATAGAGTTTACCACATCCTATGCATGTCATGACATAGATTACATGTGCTGAGGCGCAGGGGAAATTTGATTTGATCCTAAATATTTCTCCTTGTTTGAATTGAATTTTGAACCCTCCAGAAGATGGGGGCATGTTCCACAGTTGGAACCTCCACATTTTGGCTCAGTTGTTAGTGGGTAAAGTCTAGCGCTGGTTTCGCAAGGTTTCGCAAGCGAAACGAGCATGCCATTGTAGGAATATCCAGACACTTAAAGCTTCATTTTCGTAGACAGAATGAATATTTCGTTCCAATGAAATGTCTTATATGGTCTAATATATGCACTTTTTAAAATAGAAAAATAGGATTTGAAACGCTTTGGCTAAGCTAATCTAAAAAAACATACTCTGATCACATGAAAAATGAGACAGGACTTCCTTTCCAAACGATATGAGTGTGGTGGGGGAGGAGGGAGTGTATCCAATGAATTCGTTTTAGTCTGACGTGCTATTTACTTTTGGAATATATTATCCTATTTCCTACTCCTGTTTTCTCTCTAATATATAACTGTTTAGTCATGTTTCAATATATACAACTCCATATAATCAATTCTGTCTCACTTTATTCATGTCTCTTACACGCAGACTCTTAGAAGAATTATGACGACCCCGTAGAGTCGTCATAATTTTGTCTACTCTCGGCAGAACAAACCACCAGAAAATAACTGCCCTTCTCAGTTATTATTTCGTCTCAAGTTTTCTAAACCCAATGCAAGAGCTTATGAGCACAATGTCATACATATTCCCACTCTTGGCAAGTGACTGAATATATTTTTTGGCATTCGATATACCTAAAATAATAACATTCGACAGATTTTTTTGAAAATGTTTAGCAAATCTCAAACACCAAGGGGACACAACATTGATCGACTTAAATTTAGTCGATAAACTTTTCTTTTGTTATCCAGGTCATCATAAATGTAGTCGCTAAGATTTCTGTCTGTCATCCATACCGTTTCTGTTTTCTCCAAACTTAATATATAATAATGTTGTATTTTCATTTCATCATTTAATGAAGACAGTTTCCGATTTCACAAGAATTGAATATCAATGTCTTCATAATCGCATAGATAAAATATCATATCAAAAAATTTATGATACATAATACTCATAATAATAAACAAAACTGAACGATTATTTAAAGAATGTATAAAACATTGAAATAAAATTCCATTTGTTATCTCATGGGAGGCTTTATTGTCAATGAAAAGCAAATCACATTCTACGAATATGAGTCTCCGCGATCGTATAATCAACAGAATCCAGACTTCATTCAATCTTATACACTGGAGAAATACTCTTCACTAAATTTAATAAAGAATTCTGAAGCTATGGAAACAAAGTAGTTATGGTGGACGTCGACCTAACAGTAAAATACTGTAAGTTCATCTTTCATTAGGCGTTATCTATCTATCTATCTATCTATCTATCTATCTATCTATCTATCTATCTATCTATCTATCTATCTATCTATCTATCTATCTATCTATCTGTCTGTCTGTCTGTTTGTCTCTCTCCCTCTCTTTATCTATCTATCTATCTATCTATCTATCTATCTATCTATCTATCTATCTATCTATCTGTCTGTCTGTCTGTTTGTCTCTCTCCCTCTCTTTATCTATCTATCTATCTATCTATCTATCTATCTATCTATCTATCTATCTATCTATCTATCTATCTATCTATCTATCTGTCTGTTTGTCTGATATATATATATATATATCCTAAAGCCGTAGCTTGTTTTTATAAGGTATTATTACTCTGAAGTTGATATAGTATTCATATAGTCAATGAAATATTTTTATATAATCTATCCACAATATAAACACACTCAAATTCGAGTTATTTAGTTTAGCCATAGAATAATACAAATGTAATTTTTCTGAGCTGATAAGAATATTACATCACTTCGGAATAAAGTTTTCCGTGAGTAGGGCTTTCGAGGAACAGCCATAGTGCAGCCTCATTTTATGTTCAGCTATCAAATCTCTGTCAGATCAGCAAGTACCACATTTTCTTTTCTGAATAAAGGGTTACAATAGATAATATAGTTTTGTATTAACTACAGGACCAAATGTGCAAGGTATGAACTATTTGATTAGAGATTTGAGGTTTACACTATCAGAAATCAATGCTCAACAACCATAATGCTGGTTTAACCCTCATACATCTTCGATGCGAAATCCAATATTGCTAATGGTTTCCTAAACTTAATTATAAAGCATTTTATCACGAAAATCAATTATTCCGATCTATTGAAGCAAAATATATAAAGGTGCGCTACAGATACTCGACAAAGCCATATGAACAATCCAGGAACCGAAACAATGTTTACGTATATATTTCTAAAGTAGAGTTGTACGCATACACCTGCCTAGCAATGTTTTGCAATCCATATTATAAGGAAATACAGCTGCAATGTTAAATCAAATTGTATTATAAACTCGTTAATTTATACATAGACAAACATCTAATTCATTACGCTACAGATTCAAGACTATAATTGATATATCTGAATGTGGAAAGATAATTTACGGAGTGAGGACTAGCAGTCTAAACCTAATTTTATACTAGTACACAGTTTTACATCATTCTCAACATATATTTGGTATCCGAAAGATAATGGCACTGTTACCTTGAACAGACACAATATCGGAAGAAATATTTCGTTCTCAACAAAATGAGATCTAGATACAATGACGTAATTTTTTAAATTACACAGAAAGTAATTGAACCCCACTTAATGTAAAGATTCACGAAAAGAGAGGTTTGTTTATCGCAATACCAAACGCAATTATATCCTTTATAGTAAATTAAATGGTAACAAGATTAAGCAACCACCACCTGAGGGACGTCCATGAAGAGATATATTGGCACCTGGTTAATAAAATGTAGGTGGAACTGTAATGAATATATCATATATTTACTCTTCCCTTATGTGCGTAGGAAAACTTTCGAGCACGTGAGCAATGTATGTGTGTGTATGTGTGTGTGTATGTGGTGTGTGTTTGTGTTTGTGTGTGTGTGTGTGTGTGGTGTGTGTGTGTGTGTGTGTGTGTGTGTGTCTAGCCACCTAATTACTTTCTAATTTTCACATAACCATTTTGCTGAATCAGTCATTGATTTCTATGGTAAATTCTATAAATACAGACCAGTGGACTATTAACTTCACCACCAGCAATGGAGTAAGTATCATTAATGAACATTAATTTCATGCGAAATTAGAGTGGTAATCTGATACTGTCGCTTGCTTTGGGGAGTTTTGTCTCGTGTGTCATTACATAGAGCTCTTATTTCTAGCAATGCTGGTGCTCCCTGCACTCTTAGGCACTTTTAGTGACTGTGAATTATTTCCTTTTTGGTTTTAAATTGTGTCTAGCCACCCTCTTATATATATATACATATATATATATATATGTATATATATATATATATGTATGTATATATATATATGTATATATATATACACATACACATATATATATGCATACACACACACGCGCATACACATACTTGCAGCATACATAAACACGCGAACGCACAAACACACTCAGCTATATATTTATATGTATGTATTACGATACGGTAAGAGAGAGAGAGAGAGAGGAGAGAGAGAGAGAGAGAGAGAGAGAGAGAGAGAGAGAGAGAGAGAGAGAGAGAGAGAGAGAGAGAGAAAGAAAGAGTCGTATGCAATTGTTCTGGACATTTTGAAGAAGCTTTTCTATGTACGCTAGAAAGTTACCGCCAGTCATAGAAAAATTAAGTTGTCAAAATTTGTATAAAAATTTTAAATGCCGAGCAATTGAAACGAACTCCATAGACTATTAAATTTCGAAACCGATTTAAAATTATGTCCAAATATTCCAGGGCCAACATCAAGCGCCCAATTGTTTAGTTGTAAACCGGAAAAAAATATTCAAAGAAATATGCAAACACTTTCCAAATTTCATCCGAGACGACATGATCTTTTTCAAGTATAATCCAGTGAGTAAATTCAGTGGCGGCTCTGGCTATTTTATATTTTTTCATTTTTCATTTGCCTCTACTCCCATAAATTGCATCAATTAGTATTGATGGCGATGAAATTGTGGACAAACAAATCTTCACGCTTAATTTACGATAGATTTCCAAACTAATTAATCGTTGGATTATGAAAAACGCTTCAAATAATTACGTCGTTTTGTAAAATAAATCATTAAGTTCCATTAATGTAGACGGACGGTAATGCCTACCCCTGTTTGGAACACGAGTGATTGGATTCTTTAGGGAAAGAATCCGATCATTAGTATAATTTATATGAGCTTCAAAGTTTATTTAAGAGAACATTGGGAAATATTATTCGATATTTCACACTTTTAAAAGGAAGTAACAGAGACATTCGAGGCTTTAATAAATTAATCAAAAACGTCCATGAATCGATAAAAATCAGAATAATAATGCTTCAGACGGACTTTCTGTTGTTTGATATTCTGATAATTAAGGACAATGACAGTATTCCATCTGATATCTACTGCAAAGAAAATAATCTTGCAAAGGTAATAAGCTAGACAGTGCTTGTCATTGCATGCCAAAATATACGGTGTGTAGATTACTTGAAGAATCACATTACTTAAAGAACTAAAACATCTACGAAAAAATAACAAAACAAAACAAATCTTTTAATAATTAATTAAACATCTAAGGCAAAAAATAACCTGATCCCTCACTTACGAAGAAACGCTAACAATATGGAGACAAATACAAGAAGAAATATTTCGTTTCTGATTGCTAATCATTTCAAACGAGTAGATGAAAATGATTTTTATGAGTACAAAACAGAATACAAAACATTAACGGAATTCAAATTTTCAGTCCTTGTTTAATATTATTGAAGTCTGTATAATTTTTTCTGTCCTCCCAAATGAAAGCACATGAAGAGTTCAAATAAGAGAAACGTAACGTAAATTCTTCGACTAGCGGAAAATAGGAAGAAAAAGCAAGTTATATCAGGAAGTATATGATAAAATATGATATTAGGTTAATTAACTGCAATAATAGTCTCGACTGAGAAATATATCGGGAAGGAAATTTCCATACGACTCATTAAAGATCTAATCAGTGCTGCCTCAGTTTTACGATTCTCTCATGTATCTTTTATCCCGATGCACATATCGAAATGTTTTTCTCATTTAACATATAAATCTATTTTCTCTAAAAACAATTTTCATAACAACAATAACGAACAACAATCAACAACAAGCAGAAGGAGAACAATGATAATAATAAAATTCGTTTCAAATGTTGGCCCAAGACCAGCAAGATTAGGGAAGGGAGTAAGTCGATTGCATTGGCATAAGTGCGCAACTCTTTAATATGCACAATGAAAGTATACATATGAAAAAGGTTTTTATGTTTCGAGCCAATACTCTTTAACAGAAAGGAATATGAGAAAATAAAGAGAGAAGGAAAAGAAAACTTGTAGATTTCAGCGTTCCAGCAAGTATCTATCTATCTATCTATCTATCTATCTATCTATCTATCTATCTATCTATCTATCTATCTATCTATCTATCTATCTATTATCTCTCTCTCTCTCTCTCTCTCTCTCTCTCTCTCTCTATATATATATATATATATATATATATATAATATATATATATATATAAGAGGTCTGATCGATAAGTATCCGGCCTGTTGTTATAGTAACGAGTCTAAAGCATGCAGAGGAAAGCCGCTTAGCAAAGGTTGACATTGAACTCTGCACAAAATTTTAACGTTCTAGCTCATTTCCGCTGTTGACAGCAGCGTTTGGGAGGGAAATCTGTCGCGTGTCATCCTTGCATTGACAGATAAAGTTATCAAGGCAATAACTGGTCAGAGACCTAAGCAAAGTTGCAGAATGTGTATGGTGAGGAGTGTATGAGCCGCACACAAGTGTACGAGTTGTTCGGACGCTTCCAGTATTGCCGAAATATATGTTAATATTGACGAACGTTCTGGGAGACCCGCAACAGGCAGCTGTGAGGGGAAATCGTCGAATCACCATCCGTGAGTTACCAGAGGATGTGCAGATTAGTTACGATTCTATTCAGTCCATTATTTCTGAAGATTTTGGGTATGAGGCCCAGAGCTGCTTTCAGCCGACCAAACAGACACTTGGGTTTCAGTTGCACAAGGTCTTGATCGTGACGAGAACGATGAAAACTTTTTGAAACCTTTGTGCAGGCCTCTGAGTAGGCATCGCCAAAATTTTGGCAAAATTTGATTCAGTTCCTCTTCTCAATTTTCTTTGTCATCTTCAATGCGACGATCACACACTACATATCTTCTTTCCAAGCACTGCTGTAAACTGCGGAAGTGAACTGGCAAAATGACCATTCCTAATTACAACGATATATATATACTTTCTTTCACTTTATCTCTGTCTTCTGTCTGCCTGTCTCTCTTTCTCTCTCTCTCTCTTTATATATATATATACATCAATGCATAACAATGAACATGAACTCTCTATATACACTTGAATGTCTGCGTTTGTTTGTTTTGGTATTTCCACATCCGTACGATAAAAATGTCTTTATTTTGTTTCATTTGAAATGGAAACTCTGTTTATTTTTCCTTCTTTCTTCCACAAATTGAATAAAATAATTAATTGCAAACAAATTTCTTTGAGATTGTACTAAATACCCGTGCTATTTCAACATAATGAAACTATCAAATATCTACAACAAAATAAATTCAATTTATGATGCATTTAAATCATTTCAATTTAATTCTTAGAATATTTGACGCAATATTTGTTTTTAGGTATTGGAAACATTTGCCGGCCACTAATAAGTATTTGCCATATTCTATTCTAAAACGATCGTTTCACTTTGGAAATTGCATTTCCCAGATAGAAATGAAATTAAAAAAACGTAAAACAATTATAATAATCAATGATTTTGCGTTTCATTTATTTTCTCTATTTACAAATATATGACAAAATATTGCTTATAAATATTTATAATGAAAGAACAATTTTTTACAATTAAATCTGGCTTTACAAGACACACAAGAAATATGTGTTCAGTGCAAATTATCTCTCTCGTAGCCTACTTTTAAATTCGTACGCATTCCTTGTCTACATTGTTAAATCACACACACACACACACGCGCACACACACACACACGCACGCGCACACACACACACCCAAACACACACATGTAAACATCTACTCATTGATTTTAGTTAAAAAAGCAAGAAATTGTAATTACTCATCCAACGGCGTATTGCTTCTGTTGATTTTTCACTCGGTTTAGGTTTTCCTCGTCCCCCTCCACTTCCACTTTCACCTTCTCCCCCACACCTTCTCCTCCTCGAACTCCTCCTTCCTCTTGTCTCCTCTCCTTCCTCTTGTCTCCTCTCCTTCCTCTTGTCTCCTCTCCTTCCCCTTGTCTCCTCTCCTTCCTCTGTCCTCTTCCTCCTCCCCTCCTACTCAACACATCCCCTTCCTCGAACTCCTCCTTCCTTTTTCCTCTTTTCTCCTCTCCTTCTTTTGTCTGCCTCCTTCCTCTGTTTGCCTCCTTCCTCTGGCCTCTCCCCCTTCCTCTGTCCTCCTCCTCCCCCTCCTCCTCGAACTCCGCCTTTCACCTCCTCTTCCTCCTCCCTGTTCGAAAGGAGGAAACCACTCGATGGGCAGATATGCAACATGGCAACGTAGCCTCAATTCGGTCGTTGATCCGCTGGGAGATGTGTACGGAGTTTTAGCGGCATTTTGCCAAGCTGTATGCGACTTGCAGTGGTTCGCGGACGGGACTGGATTACCCCTCCTACGTTGGCAGGTTGCCGCATCTTTCATCCAGGGATGCGGAGTTCTGCGAAATGCTGATAACAGCCGAAGACATGAAGGACGCGATGACGAGCTGCAAAATGAAGCCGTCCGGGTTGGATTGTCTGCACTTCGAACTTTGTTTTTGTATGTCAGACTTGCTCGGGGATCGAATGGTGGATGTCTGACGCAACCGGCAGCAGAACGAGAGAATAGTCAGTGCTCTAAGCCGTGGCGTGCTGGTGCTGCTGAGAAAAGACACAAACAGCGATAATTTTAGGCCCATAACTCTGCTGAATGCAAGTGGTAAGATTTTGCACAAGGTCTGAGCCAAGAGGTTGGAATCGTTGCCGATAAACTGGTCGGTAACGCTCTGACATGCACTATTCTGAGCAGAGCTATCCACGACAACCTCCACCTCATGCGCTACATCATCGAAAGAGTTGGAAAGGAACATGACATGGTTGGTGCCCTGATCAGTTTGGATCAATTAAGGGCTTTTCACATAGTTGAATATTAATACTAGGAGGTTCTCCCCGCGGAGGTCGGATTTCAGTGCTGTTTTCACAGGCTTGATCCCTGTAATGTACAGCGACAGCTGTTCGGTGGTCAAAGTAAATGACCACCTACCAGAATCACTTGGCATCGCCCGTTCGATCACCCTATGATGCCCACTCTCAGCCCTTCTGTAATTGCTGGCTTTGGAGCCATTATTAAGGATGTTGGATATTTTGAGGGGTATCCCGCGTGAACTAGGGAGCGGAATGTTCGTATACGTTTATGTGGACGTCGAGACCGTAATTTCGTCGGACAACTCGGAAATTGAGGTGATCATTACTATTTTAAGGGGGGGGGGTCGAAGCGTGGCAGGAGAAAAATTCATCGGGACAAATCGGGGGGGGAGCTTGCTGCACAGCACTTGGAGAGGCAACTTCATGAAAACCGACAACATTGCAGGGCACTGAACTGAAGGGTCGCTTAAATCGTTCAGGGTTTTGTTGTTCCACACCTTTATATGAACAAGAAGAGGAGAAGGTGACCTGCAGAGTGGTCAGTCTCACCCAAAAATGGGCAGAGAAGTTATCCCTGAAGGATGGTGCGTTGGTGAATGAGCACATCTCTTCCGTCATCTACTATCACCTGAGCATCGTCCCTTGTCACATTTGGTAGCCGATCAAGTTGTAGCGCTTGTTCTTCCAATTTCTGTGGAGGGGACATGTTCTAGTCGTCAGACAGTCCATCTGCTCTCAACAACCGCTGAGTGGAGGATTGGCCATGCCGTAGTTAATTATGCGCAGACACGCACTAAGCCTGCGACATCTACAACGTTTTCTTAACGGTTAGAGGGAGTGGTCACCGTTTGTCAGACAGAAGTTTCCGCAAATCGTCTCGTTGACGGAGCTACAGTCCTGGATCAAGCGTAGGTCAACAAAGGGCGCTTGGCACCTGTAGTGTCGGCAAGCGCTTGCAGCTTTCTCCAAGTCGGACAATGATGTCGGCGGAAGTTCCACTATAGAGAATTACAGGTGGAGAAGAGTGACGATGTCCTAGGAGAAACTCTGTGCCTCGGAAGGGATCGATAAACTGAGAGATGTACCGGTTCGTGACAAGCTCTACAGACATGCAAGTGCTGTTAGACGGACCTGTTCGAGAGGAACTTTTTCCAGTGACCGGGCATTACTGACTTTGTGCTTTGTCGAACAGCTGTTGACACGTGTACGACGGATTCAGTTATCAGCCGAATCCATTGTGTAGATTGCTACACCACCTTCCTTTGGCGTGGAAGGAAAGGTAGTTTTCCTTTGTCTGGTATTGAAAGTACTTTACGCAGGATGTGTGCTCTTTAGATTTTTTTTCTGTTCAGTTTCTGTCTGTCGCTTTTGGCCCAGTCTACAATTCTAACTCCGTATCTGATTACTAGTATTGCTTTTGCATTTATTGCTTCAATATTTTTTAAAAATTCAACTTTGACTCTAATATGTTTCTCCTTGTATCCTCCCTTCTGGTAATTTGCTTTCATATTTTATTTCGTCTGCCTGCAATATTGCCAAATACTTAGAGCACTGTCTTTTCTCAACTGCTTTCATTGTTTGCCTATTTGGCATTTCAATTCCCTGGCTTCCTTCAACTCTTCCTAGTTTCATTATAAATATGGCGCATTGATCAATCCCAAATTGCATACTTACATTATTTGAGAAAATGCGAACAGTATGTACAAGACTTTCAAACTGCATCTCATTTTCCGCACAAAGCTTTCTATCCTCGATAAATAGGAAATGATTTATCTGGCCATATCTTTTTCCCAAAACATAAGCTATTTTAACATATCGTTTTATCAGACTGAGTGGTGTCATGGCCAATACAAATAGTAATGGAGATAAGCTATCATCTTGAAATATAGTGGCAGAAGTAATGATAACATAATACATAAACCCCCCCTTATAGATCATTCAATAATGTATTAACCCTTGTTGTTTACAACTTCTTTCCAGCGTTCAACAATATTTTCAATACCTCGTTGGTAAAAATCACTCGAATTCGACTCGTAAAATTCATCCAACCAAGCTCTCAATTCTGCATCAGTAGTGAACGGAGGTATTTGAAAGAGATCGAAAGAGATGGAAATTCGTTGGTGTCAAATCAGGAGAGTACGGCGAGTGTTGCAGCACGTCTCAGCCATTCGTTTCAATGCATTCTGTGTTCATATTGACGATATGAGGGCGGGCAGTGTCGTGCAGCGGAAGAACTCCATGCTGCCGATTAGGTATTTTCTATTAAACAGCCGTGTTGAGTCGTTCCATCTGTTGAACATAGAGCTTCGCGTTGACGGTTTGGCTCCGATCCAGCCATTCGTAATGGATAATCCGTTCCCAGTCCCACCATACGCACAACATCGTTTTAAGCGGATGGAGATCTTGTTTCACGTGCGGTGTCGCTTGTTTACCGGGGCTAAGCCATTCCTTACGCTGCTTCAAATTGGTGTACAGGCACCATTTTCCGTCGCCAGTAACGATTCGGTAAAGAAATCCTTGCTTGTGTCCATCAGTTGAGCGGTGACGAGCAAGCAAACAAGCGGAGATTGTGGCTCGTTGATTTTTTTGTTGTTGTCACTTAAAGCATGCGGAACCCATGCTCCATACTTCAGAAACTTTCCTACCGAGTGAAGATGCTTCACTATAGCAGTGTGGGAGCATTCCATTTTCTCTTCCAGTTCCCTTGTCGTTTGACGAGAATTTTCGTGCAAAAGTTAGTTTAATTGCCCTTCAACGAACTCAACTGGATGACCAGATCGAGGTACGTCTTTGAGATCAAAATTTCCATTTTTGAACTTGGCATACCAAACACGAGCGACTCTTTCAGCTATGGCACCCTCTCCGTACACAGCATAAATGTCTCGAACAGCTTTTGCGGCCTTAGAACCTTGATTAAAAGAAAAAGAAGGAGGTGTCCAAAATGCTCGTCTTTCTTAACTTGACATTCCATTTTAATGTCCTGAAAATAAACAAAAATTAACTAAAATTAACTAGAAAAATAAAATAAAATAGATTCCAAAATGATTCAAAAATAGAATTCTCGAAAAAAAGTAGATTCCAAAATTTAAAAACACAATAAATTCCAAAGTTTAAAGAAACGGCGGGAACTTAGTTGCGAACCCAGTATATAAATATATACATGTACACACACACACACACACACACATATAATATATATTTATATATTGATATTATATATATGTGCATATATATATGTATATATATATATATATTATATATATATATATATATATAACACGTATATATATATATATATACACGTATATATATATGCATATATGTGTGTGTATATATATAGTTATATTACATATATCATATCGACTCTACCATTTGATATTACTGCGTGTTTATGTCTATTTGACCTAGTGACCGCTGCCAATATTATGGGATTTGAAGTTAAGTAAGTTGTTGAGTTAATGAGGGAATTTATAGAAACAGAGAAGTCTCTCATAACTTTTTTTTTTTACTCTTATTTGATTTGCTAGAAATACCAGCCAAATTTATGAGAAAACACTCACACTGCTTTTTTAAAATCACACAGCGTTGACGCATTTCTGTATATATGTTTGATGGATGAACCCATCCTGGGGTTAAATAATACCAAAAGCAACAACAGTTCTTTCTGAACATGCATGTTATTTGTTTCCTCAGTGGAATAGAGACCATCATGGCATTCCTCTTATTCTTTAATATATGGCTGGTACTTAAATCTGCTCGTATAACATTTGTCTTGTTTGCGTAGTCCGGTTATAGCAATTTATGTGACATGTGTACATATGATATTACACACATACACATCTCCACGCATACTTAGGTATATACGTACATATATTCATATATCAATGTGCAATTCTGTTTGTGGCATTCTGTGACTGAATGTGTACATATATATATATAATATATATATATATATACGCACACACACACACACACACACATATATATATATATATATATATATATATATATATATATATATATATATATATATATATATATACATATATATATACATATATATATATATATATATATATATGCATATGCATGCATATATATATATGTATATATATATAATGCATATAAATATATATGTGTTCGTGTGTGCGTGTGTGAGTGTATGTGTGTGTGTTTATGCATATAGACACACACATAGTTTTATGCATATAGACCTACAAATACAGGCATACACTAAGTTGTGCATGGACATCGTTAAGCATACATACATATATATGTGGTGGCAGCTACCACAAAATCTCTTTAGAACTCAAGTTTTATCAATAACTGCTGGTGTATTGATTCTTAGAGAGCAAACTATTTTGTGAAAGCAGCATATTTTTTGTTGTTCTTATAATATGTTGAATCTGTATTTCTATTATCTTTATCTTTAAAGAATTCAAAAGAAAATATTAAAAGAAATTGATTTTATGGTTGTAGGACATATCCTATTTTCTAAATTGAACTAAATAATTGTTTTAAGTCCGTTTATTCCATTTATGTAAAGTTTTGTTTTGTTTCAGAAACCATTGCATAATTCCAATATAAAAGATTGGAAAAATATCTTGTATATAGAATTTCAAAGAAACGTTGCTCTGAAATCCTTGAAAATCCAAAATAATGATTGATGATTTTATCAGTAAAGAAGAGCTTTGCCATCCCCAGGGTGAAGAAGTATTTATATAGAATTCGACATTATTGACATCGAAAAATCTTCGAGTTAGTTTTCATGAAGGGAAGCATTCTGTGAATTTTCTCAGTTATAGATTCTTACTGAAATATATTTAATCCAATTTCAGAATATAAGATGTCAAACAAATTCCTTTTATGGCTTTTAAAAATAATTTTGCAGAATGTCGTTGTGAAAAATCACAGATGGATATCAAATGTGCGTTTGAGCATCGAAAGAAATACATATTTAATTTTTGGAGAAAGTCCGTTATGCTTCCAGTTCAAATCCCACCCTGTGTCTCTTTACTTCTATCTATTTTTCAAAAATATTCCCTACAAGTTAAAAAGTTTAGGATTTGAATTCAAAGTTTAAAGTGGTTTAAAGATAGATAAACATGAAAAGACCGCAATATCACTGCCATAAAATGTCTGCTACCCACATTTTGTAGCCTAGTCAGGTGACGGCAGGTTTTCGTTCCCATAACTCGTTTTGTAGAACTCGGGAAACTGGTTCTGATAGAAGGTATTTTATTAAAGGTACTCAGTCACCAGTTTAAGGTTCTTCACCGGGAAAAGTTCAGTATACTATTTAGAGGAGTAGTATAGCTTCAATACATTGAGCACCCACATCATGGTCTCTCTCATTCCAATTCTACTCACAATGATTGACATAAAATATTTGTCCGAGGTTCACACCATGAAAATAAATCTAAAGCTACTTGATGGTAAACCTATCTTCCTCATCCTATCTATGACGGGGATTTCTACTTTCAGATTTTGTATTACATCTACACTGGACATTTCTAATAATTCTCGAAATATTTTGCAACAAATTATGCATTTCGGGAGTTATTACTGTTCATTATGTATCGACCTGAATAATTACAAAGTTCATTAAACCATACAAGGATGAGATTAAAAGCCATTATTTACATACACATGACTCAATGCATCTAATCTATTTTCCTAATGATGTATTGATTCTACAACCATCGCCTTTCTCATGATATGTCCATATTATTGTTGCAAGTTAAATCTTGGTCAGACTCGGATCGAAAGATCTATGATCAATGGCCTTTCAATTATGTCCATGTCGTCATTTTATATCGAAAGAATTACTTTGTTTCAGGGAGTCTTTATTTCCTAAATGAATAGAATCGGATTTAAGGAAAAATAGTTACAATTTTTGGTAAGTCAGGAACAAGGTTGATAGCTGTTCGTTGGATCGTAAACACGAACACAACTGTTAATCTATATAAACATAAGAGCGTGGATCAAGTACAATGTAAATAACATGTTCTCATAGCGTCAATCAGAGTCTTTTTGGTGGTGGTGGGGGGTAGTCTCCAGATCAAACCTAATGGACCAGGTCTACGCTCACTTTTATGGAAACATGTTCAAGTTCGAGTCTATTTTTTAGTTTTGTTGCCAGGACGACGTACATAACGTGCTCTGCATTGTCCAATGTATTCTTCCCGTCTTAACAGAGTAATTAATAGATTGATGATGGTATGATTGTTATTTGTAGCGCATCTGGCAACCAGATTGCGGCTTCGTATTTGGCACTTTAAGCAGCATAGGTATTGTTATGATACATACAAGCGACAGGTGTTCTCATGTTTATTTTGTTTAAAATATTTAAGTATCAGGATGATAAAGTACTACAAACCTTGAAAAAGTGTTTTAATATATTATTCAGGATGGATGTTCGGTGTTCAGGCTCATTCACACAACTTCAGAGACTAATGAAAGGAAAAGAAAATATTGAGAACTGGTCGGAAAGCATGTAACAGCTAAAGGCAGGTGATAGAATTAAAGGTAGATGCTAAAATCTAACTGCAGTGCACTAAATAATGCGATCCTTATTATTTTTTAACTTCAGATCAATTTTGACAAAGCTAACCTAAACTATAAGATATTCATGTTTATATGTATTCAGAATTGAACCAGGTATGCATTCTTCTATGCAAAATATGTGTGCAAAACAGTGTTTTGGTTGATAAATTCGAAGTATAAAATAATTTAATGCTATGTATATCATGTACGGGTCGAAAATAAAAGTACCAGTCCTGGCTGTGGATTGGTGTAAATATATGATTGGCGGAAGAAAATCTTTGTGTTATTCGTTCCGGCGCTCTAGCGATCTGAAGTTTTCAGAAGGCCAAATGTGGTACCCAGTGTAACACCAACACCCTCGTTGTCTTTATCAGAATTCGCCGTTGCCCTTTCAAAAAATAAAAAAAAAAGATTATGAACTGTTCCACTCCCTCCACCCTAAATAGTAAATAAATACATAAACGATATAAAGGATATATAAAAAATATTTATGTAAAATTTAATATATAAGAAATACGTATATTAAAATATATACCTGTAAGAATTGCTGGGGTTTTAATAAGTATATAGTTTTCTTTAATCCCTATAGTTGTGTATATCTTCCAATCTCCAACATCTTAGGGGCAGATTGCTCGCTGTTCTTCATCTGTAAAATACTACACACCCATTAACACAAATTAGTGTGCAGCTAGAATATTTGCATAATGTTTAAATAGTTTTCTGTATAATTACATTATTGCAATTTGTTTACTCCCCGATTATCACCAAGTTTTTAATTTCTCATTATATACAATGTTCCTTTCTTGGATATAAATTAGCAATATTTATTTCTAAATGATATGTAGGAACGTTTGTGGGTACATGTATTATCTGGCGTGTGTATAATTATTATAGTAATTTTATGGGAATTATTTAAATTTAAATGTCATACCATCACAATAATTGCTATAATCTGTAATTATGCTAACACATTAATAAAGTAGGTAAGTTCAAGCAAGTTGCATAATGTGTTACTGTTTCCACTTCTGAGGTGATTCTGGTACTACACATACAGGTACCATAGTGTACATCCAAAAGATGGTTAATTACATTATTGGCAGCAAGTCCAACTCCTCCTATGCCTGTCCGTGCAGGCTGTGAGCACAGCATATTCTTTCAGAAAGTCGTTAGAAATAAACAAAAATGGTTGATGGAAATAGATTCAAATTAAAGGTTCCAAATTTGAATTGATTCTGGGACAAATATTTGTATCTGAGAACAAGACACCTGTTGACAATCAGAATATAACCAACCAAAGCAAAGCTTCAATAGAAATATTGTAACTATATAAATTAGAAATACGGTTAACATTCTGGGAAGTTGTCATCTGAATAACAATAATTAATCTCAGATCTTTACACATTTTGGCAAACAATTGAGAATTATTAGACATAAATTTTCTTCCTCATTTACGATGTTAACGAGTTCTCTTCTGAATTCTTAATCTATCCCAGTTGAAAGGATATTCAACTCGTCTGATCAAATTTGAAATAATTCAAGGCTTTCGAGATTTGCTGAGCAAACCTATTATCAACTCGTTTTGATCATGAACACCTCGTCGCTTAGGCGCTGGAGATCAACGATAAAATGTGTCCCACCATTTTGAAAACAATAAAGCGATAATTGAATCTGTTTTAGCTGCTATATGGAACAAGTTTTGTACCAAGCTGCAGCACTTTCGATGCTCCCAAACTCAAATGTTTCGGCGGTAGAGGTGGTACTCTATCAGGATGCATTGAAACATACATCGACACATTTTTGTTACTTTCTGAGGTAATCTCGGTCATGACATCGATGAAACATCACGATGCAAACACGATCTTTACGTGCTTAGAGTTTCATTTCTCTACGACATAAATCTGAATGTATTTAATACAAGTCTGAAGCCTGTTTTATTTCCAGTTAATCAATATAGTTGATGACACAATCGAATTAATTAAAAATTTTGTTTTAAATAAATACAAAGACATAGCTAGGTGTTTTGCTAGAAATTTCGACTCATCTGCACAACACCTTCATTAGGTGTCTAATATATCAAAGCGGTTGCCCTATATACAATTTGCAAGTCAATACATACATACATACATACATACACACACACACACACATATATATATATATATATATATACATACATACATACATACATACATACATACATACATACATACATACATACATACGTACATACATACATACATTCTGTTGATCAGATCAACCCGGACACACATCATCGCAACTGACGGAGTACCAATACTCCACAGGTCGAGAGAATTTGTTCTCTACTGTATGAGACTTCCACTTTTTCAATTTGAGATTTGATTCATTGGCTGAATATACCTTGTAATTGAGTTTTTCTTGCCATTTAATCCACTGTGATGTTACTATCCGGCCTCTCATTATAACATCGTATGATTTGCTTGAAATTCCAGATGCATTTTCCCTCATTCATGTTCCGTAGTCAGAAAAAAATTAAAAACGTATACATTGACTTGTGCATTAAGAATTATAATTAAATAAGGGTCAGAACTAGAATGCGAATGCTCCAGCGATGTATTTGGTGCATGAGAGGAGTAAAGAAATAACTAAGCTACGTAAGCGTTCAGTATATTATGAGACCTTCGGACCTCTTTGTGGAAAAAAAGAAGCTACAGTTTCCTAAAACATCGTTCTATTAATTTGAAATGGAAAACAAATGTTTATATAGATACATAAGCGTGAAGTTCATGGCTTGAATACCTTAGACAAAACAACGATGTAATCGGGACTGAAGCGGATCTAAACAACATCGTATTTTTTTATAATCCCCGCCTTAATGTTTCAAAGCAAGATCAACGTATTTCGTATGAAT
>NC_043008.1:3296710-3304210 GCF_006345805.1 Octopus sinensis | reverse complement strand
CTCTCACTCACTCTCTCTCTCTCTCTCTCTCTCTCTCTCTCTCTATATATATATATATATATAATATATATATATATATATATATCTTTTTTGTGTGCCTGTCTTTCTGTCTATGTGCGCAGTCTCAAATTCCTATGCATATACGTACGTAGGTGCTTAAATGCGCTGAAGTGTGTGTCTCCGTGTATACCTCGATAAAATGATGTGTATTGAATTGTGTCGATGCTCACGCCAAATAAAGCTAAGTCCTTCAATAAATAGCCATCGGTAAAATATGTTGACATATTACGAAAGGGATTGTTACAAGTTTTGGGAAGTATACTTTATACGAACCATTAGTCTGCAAAAGAATGAAGGCTCTTCAGTTCCTCTGTGATTGTAAACATTGAAGTTTTCATTGCTCAGCAATATTTGAGTAACACCGGTTTAGAGTACTTTTATCCATAACAGATAAATGGCAACGAATAGCATATATAGTAGAAGCAGACATTATTAGAATTTTTCATTGGCCATTTACTTACGAAATATATTGTTTATAAAGAACTATAAATTAAATTTGTCGTATTTTTACTTTATGGAAACAGTGACATCTTCCTCCTGTATACTTTCGTTATTTCTAGACTTTAAAATACAATAAATCATGGCATATACTGCAAATCAATGCAACTTTGGTAATATTTGGTAGGAAATGAACAGCACAGGTTTATATATATTTTAATACTATTGTTTCATATTTTTTCATTCACACACACACATATATATATACCTGCATCTGTGTGTGTGTGCGTACGTGTGTGGGTGTGTACACAACATATATTTAAAAAGAATATATCAATAACGCTTAGACTTTTATTCTATGTCGGTGTTAGCAAATATGTGAACCACAACAGGTCAGCTATAAAAATCTGCTTTTAGATTTTGAGAATTAAAGATGTCAAATATAATCCTTAAGGTTATGATTTATGCAATCTAGTTCGATTTCTGATAGCATTTATTTGATTTTATAGAGTATTTTCCAAAACTGATATCAAGTTCAGACTTCCTTTCTTCATATAATAACATCTTCGCTCATAGAAGCATGGAGTAAGTGATTTCATTCTCTTTATTTGTCGAGACTCGCTGAACCAGAAAAATATATACAGATCCCTGTTCATAAAAGGTTTGCTGACTTAAAGAAAACAATTGAAGCATGACATCTTGTGGACATATGTGTATGCAGGTATCTTTAATCCAGTCTAGAATTAAATAAAATCAATACAAAATCAAGAAACGGTAGACTGTTATTTACCATCTGCACGGATACTGCAGTAAAATAATTCTTCAAAGCTGCCACAAAAGTCGACAAATTATAAGAAGAAAGTTTTCACTATTCAATTTTGGAAGTCAAATTTTTAATTGGATTGTACAATTATTCACATAATTATAGGTAGCTTGTCTAAATCTCCTTCTTTTGTTCATTCCAATGTTTCACTCTCCGTATCTTATTCATTTATATTTCTACTGAAATTTTAATTTATTCTGGTCATATTATTAGTGGACTACATGCCAATATTTTATCCTTCAATAATGATAGTGTAGAAAATAATTGTGGTTTTCTGATCCTGGTTTTCGTGACAAATACCAAAACTCTCTTTAGAAGATTAGAAATTTTCAGACACGTGTCTCCTGATTATATTCTCAATGGGAGTTGCCAAAGTCCCTGAATCTATATCAGAAGGAAATCATAATAAAATAAATCTGTGTGATATTAAATAAATCAGACAACAGCTGTAAACTGACTAACTTGCCCACCAGACATATTTAGCCATGTTTTGTGTTCAATTCAAATACGTTATAAGAAAGCCCTGCCTAGCATTTCTCACATTACATCAATTTATTCATAACAGACATAAAATATTTTATAAATAAATACAAGAATGTTGATATTTTGCCGGGAGTCTCCTAGAAAGTTCAAAAGTATATTGTTTCTCTTGTAAATTTCATTTTGCTATGCCAGCTAACTGGGTCAATATAGCAACATTCGAAGAAACTAAAATAAAAGAAAATGTCTGAAATAAAATGGTAATTTGATATTGGAAGTAAAAGGAGATTAATCGACGCATAAGTTGAGATATTTTTCCAAAGCAACGCTCACTAGAAATTTTTGTTGTTGTTTTTTGCAGTATTTGTATTGCTTTGAAATTATATATTATGATATTCTCTCAAGGAAGTGTGTATGTAAGACATTCTTTAAACAATCCTTATTTTGTTACATGCATGCATAATGGTGCTTATGCCTTACATTTATAGAGATATGAATGCATAAAAGACATGCAGAAACCCTTTTCCTCTGTTTGATGTTTTTATATAATTATGTTTAAGAACTTTATTACAAAAATTCAAAAATATGTGTGTGTGTATGTGCGTATGTGTATATGTATGTATGCATGTATGTATGTATGTATGTATATATATATATATATATATATATATATATGCACAATACATATTTTCTTTTATATTTATTTATTTATTTATGCCGTGTGTTTTTATTCAAATGCACATATACGATACCTATTTGCATACTTATACGATACAATAGTTATTTCGTTTCATTCTCGTATGACAATTATTATGCCATATACTTATACAGATATGCTTATACATGCGTCCATGTTGCACATTGCTAAATATCTCGTATGGTTCTGAATGTTCAGGAGACAAATGTGAGACATTCAATTATATGTTCTATAATGAAAAAAAACGAAAGCTGGCCAATAGGGAGAGATTTTAATAAGATCAGTTGTGTGTCATTAAAATAATTTTCATTCCAAAAACTTAACCGAAAAAGAAGGGCCATCAATTGCTTTCTGTTCAACTGGATGACTGGAATACTGTACTTTCGCGCGTGGGTTATTGTTTATAGTTTTCGGCTTGTTATCATTGAGTCGTTGGTTCATTCACCGAAATAAGCATGGAGTTGTATTCTTGAGCAAGAAAATTCATTTCGAATCGTTCCATTCCGCTCAGCTACCAATGAGTGTCACGTGACAGTTTGTGCAGCTTTCTCAGTCTCTCCATGTTTCCCATCTTGAATATGACACTCGATCAAAGGTGAGGTAATCACATGAACATTGGCACGTAAAGCAATTCGTAAAATCATACAAATATTGGTTTCCAATTTTGCCACAAGGCCAGCGGCTTTTGGGATATGCTAAGTCGATGAAATCGGCCCCACTGTTCAACTTATACTTATTCTATCGACATCGAAACAATGAAAGCCAGAGTCGACCCCGGTGGTATTTGAACTCAGAACATAAAGACGAACGAAATGCCTCTAAGCATTTGGCCCTGTGTGCGAACGATTCTGCCAGCCCACTGCCCTGAAATCATCCTACATATTACTAAGTCACATCTGCTTGCGAGGGAAGGGAGCTTCTACTATATTTATTGAAAGATCATTACAGTGTTTATAGATAACATACTTTTGTAGGAAAAAAGCTTGAATTTTCTGCTCATAAAAATTTCTACGAAAGAGAAACGGGCATCTTTGAGAATATTCATCGCAAAATATTTAAGAATATTTAATGCAGCATTTTCAGGGATTTCGTTGTTGCACTTGTCTAACTTGTAACCTGATCTGCATAATTACAGAACCGACGCATTTATATCATGAAAGGACAAATGAAGAAATTTTATCGCTGGAGAAATATTCAAGCCATTTAGCAATTCACAAAACTGTCAAATTCACTTTAAATTTATTTCATGAGATGTCAAATTTTGCCTCGCAATGCTGCGACCTTGTTGCACAGTTCATATTTTGACACCTCCCGAAATAAATTGAAAGATAATTCAAAAGCTTTGTATTATTTTAAATGGCTACGATGGCTCTTCCCAACTATAATAACTTCAACAACATTCAAGAATAACAGAGCATCTACAAAACCGCTTATACTATAGCTGGATACAATCAAAGTAATTTCAATTGTGTTATAAAGAAAAGCTATAAGTGACATATACTGTTGTATATTTTAACAATGAACATAAGTTGACGAATGCACTCAGAGACAATAAAAGAAAAGGATAAAATAATTAGTTGTTAAATTTTATGTTCTTTTCCTTTCCCGTTGTCTAAGTCATACATCCATCTATATTTAATACGTGTTCTGCCATAGCTTGTATCCATTCTCATTAAAATGGTAACGAATTTCCAGTCATTAGAAGTTTCCTTATTTATTTAATCATAATGTTGTGGATCATAATGTTGTGGAAACTTAATGATGTTGTGAGTAATCGGAATAGTAATTATTAATGCGCTTGACTGATTCACTATTATATAAACAAATCTTAATATAAATGAGTTAAGAAGGAATTTATACAATTTATTGTGCGTTAATTGGTCTGCTGATAAAAGAAGATGTCCGCACTCTTTTATATTGCCGTAAATGAGAGAGTGGGTGAATTTGTGTGAAGTTATGACATTAATGAGACTGAAATTCAGTTCGAATTGAAGCTGAAGTAAAAACTGAAGTAGCAATTAAATGCAGGGACATTGAAGTCTCATGTTTTTGATGTTGTTATTGCTTATTTAAACAGAAGCCAATCTTAGTCTGTCAGAACAACGATCAAATGTATTTCAGGTATCTTTTGTCTCAAGTAGTCTATCTAGAAATGCTTTACCAATACATTCTTCTCTATTGTTTATCTCCAGACTAGTCCTAAACCCCTCATCCCATTGGCCATTTGCATGTTGGCCGTAACTGTAAAGTTCTCCTCTTTGTGCCTCTTTTATTTTTGCAAAGCGTTTAGGATTCTATTAACATATATAGTATTACTTTTGTTAAAGGACTATATTTTCTTCTCATATAAATTTAGTCAGTATTTCTACATATACGAACTAGAGATGTGTGTCATCATTCGTTCCCTTAGTCGTTATATTCTCGCAGCCGTTATTATCGTCTTACTCGTTGTTGTCAACCTCAGATCCGGCAGATTTATTATCAAAAGAACTACCAACAGTGAATATATCATTGTTTTCTCATTCAATTCATACATTCGATCAAGAACAATAATTTTGTATGCGTAATTCCTTTTAAAAGGCATCCGAAGAAGTAACGCGCAGCAAATTCAACTGCTACGTCGTGTAAGAAGAACGATCAGATAAAGTTTCATTTCTTGACTCGTAATATAGAACGAAAGGAATAAAAGGATGCCATGTTTTTGTATGCCATCTCTCCATAATACCTAATAGAAATTGCTGATAGTGGGGGAAGCAAAGGTATTGTGTTGGAAGATTGTAGGCTATATTCTCAGCAGATTATGTGATGATAATTTAATATGATTTCACATAATAAAGACCGACATCTAGCGATGTGAGTGTTTCCTTTCATAAGATATTCTTTCTAACCAAAGATACCTCAGCATCAAACTCCACCATTCTTATCACAGTGCGGTCTTCAATAATTGCAGGGAATAAATACGTTAGAGTTGTTGACTTTTAAAGTGGATTTCATATGGTGAAGCCGAAAATAAGGATCATAGAAGGGAAATACAATAATGAGCAATCACCCCATCACGTGCTGATTGAATATTATGGAGGGCTATAAGTTGTGATGTACACAAAATTTTCTTGGCTGTGAAGAAATAGCCCAGTCTTTGAATTATAATTTTTGTGCTGTTAAGGACGTCCATTCGCTTGGAGAAATCCCTGGCGCTCTTTTAACTTGCATGCTAACGTCTTAAAAAATGCACGGCCCACTGCATAATCTAGGCGTAGGGGAGTGATGTTTGGATAAGAAACGATTCGATATTCATGGCTGGAATTCATTCCATCATGTATTTCCTCCACTATATATTTCTTTAATTTATCGTGAGAAGCCGGGAAGAAAATAATCTTGTGTGAAACGTAGGCTTATTATAAAAGTGCTGGAATGTTAATCGTCATACGATGGATACGTTTGGATTTATATTTTGTCACCATGGATAATACCAAGAAATATGGTATGCATAAATTAATAATCCTAATTTAACTTTTATTAAATCCCATGATGCTTATACAAAATGATGAAACGAATAATAATATTTATTGAAAGGCAATTTGATAAACCATTATTCAAAGACTAAAAGAAAAAAAAACTGCAGACAATATTATTCTGTGCACACATTCTCTGCTTGTTTGTTTGTCAATCTGTCTCTGCACCTATGATTCTTTCTCTCACGCTTTTTCACTGTGTATATAGAGTTCATTAGTTGTAGAGTTACTCATTGTCTGCCACAAAGCCTAGTATGTGTACTCCTCTTTCAGCTCCTTTCGTAAATCTCTATATTTCGTTTTCAGACTCTCTCTCAAACTCTGTCTGAATGCGATCAAGCAATTAGTAAAAAATAGACATAATTGTAGTGCATTTGACCTTGCTAAATGTAGTTACGCAATTTGTGATAAATAAGTATATATATATATATGGCGGTTGTCTACTCCTTATGCAGAGTTTGACCACCTCCTGTACTTGAACCTTAGAACCATCATGGCAGCTCATGTGGCCTTTTAAACCAGACAATGTTCTGAAAGGACACTCACATAGATTGCACATCCGAGTTGGACCACCAAAAGCTGCAGATAAGTTCTGATTTTTGTGGATCTTAAAATGTCTTTTGAGGTCTCCGTTACATTTGCGAACCTTCTAGCATACACAGCATTCAAACGCGTGCAGATATATATATAGGCAGAATAGTTGGTGGATGCTTCTATTTCTGTGTTCGCAAATGAGATCTGAACCGAGCAAGAGGAAGGCATGGTCTGTCACAAACTGTGCTTGGCTGCATATCAAACAGTGTTGCGGTCGCTGTTGCTGAATCACGCGTGAGTCCCGTAAAGATACTGCAAATAAGTTAAATAAAATCACGGATGTGAACATTTCCTTTCCTCTAATCGTTATTAATACTATACCCCCCCCCACACACACACATATTATTTCAGGAACACTAAATTTTATGCACTTCTGTGGACAGCTTCTTTAACGTTACCTCCCACCAGTTTACTGTAGCATGACTCACATGACAATTTTCTGCTTTCAAGAGTGTTGTGGTTTGTAGAAGGGGGATAAGTCTGTTCATACCGGGGACCTGATCAGAAAGTTTGTCACAAGCTGATTCTACAGATTGTGCATATGTCACATGGGCAGGTTTCCTACAGGTTTAAATAACAATTATACAATTACATTATCAAGCTTTATGTCAACCTCATGTTATATTAAAATGCCCTTCAGAAAAATGGCGCTCAGTAGAAATTAAAAACGGAAATACGTACTTGCGAAGAGACATTTTAAACCGTACACCAAGATTGCATTCAGCCTATTTATACCTAAGTTGAACGTATTTACCTAAAATGGTTTATTTCCATTAGTATTTCTCTTATTCTCACCAACGAAAACTTATAATTCTCTTCATAAATTCTTGTAAATTGTTAGACATGTCATGTTTCGACCACATCTTATCACTAATGCAACAGTCCTGTCTAACGAA
>NC_043008.1:3276710-3284210 GCF_006345805.1 Octopus sinensis | reverse complement strand
AGCTTCTTTCTACGTAGGTCGGTCGCTTTCGTTGCGTGCTCAGAGTTGGTCAGAGAAGCTGGGAATCGGCTGGAAGTCACGTACTCTCTCCACTTAATTTCCTTCTCTATGGCATTGTGGTATACAGTGAGTCGGAAGATTAATGACCTCAGAGAAGTGAAACTACCAGAGTAAAGGCATTAGCGAGCAGCAGTTGACGTGGCAGTAATAGTAGTATTGGCGGTGCTGGTGGTGGTAACAATATCAGCAGAAGCAGCAAGCGTAATTGGTAGCAGCGGTAGTATTTTTGCTATTTGCGCAGCAACTACTACTACTACTACTACCTCCACCACCACCACCACCACTACTACTACTACTACTACTTCTACTACCTCCACCACCAACACCACCACCACCACCACTACTACTACTTCTACTACTACACACTGCTGCTGCTGCTGCTGCTGCTACTACTACTACCACTACTACTACTACCACTACTACTACTACCACTACTACTACTACTACCACTACTACTACTACTACTACTACTACTACTACTACTACTACTACCACTACTACTACTATCCCCATTACTGTCACGTTTGAAGATGTTTCCTATTGTCTGCTTTCTCACGTAGCTTCAGTTCTTAGAGGTTATTAATCTTCTGACTCACTGCACACAATGCCAAAGAGAGTCTGTGAGAAGGGAGATTAGACGTGACATGGAACTAAATACCGCATTAAATGACCGACTATGAGGTCCCAATCAGGACAGCTGACCTATGTAGATAAAAATTATAACCCTTAACTTATCGATGTCAACGAAAAACTTGCTTGAAAGCAAATGCAGAGTAATCACAACTGGGCCCAGGTCAAACGTGGTGCGAGGACTTTAATTCCGAAATATAAGTTTAAGTGACGTTAACAGTTTTTGCGTATTTCTGAACGTGTAATACTTAGCTTCCACGCTGTACTTGTTACACAAGGGTCATTCCAAAAGTTTTAGATTTTAGAAGAATATCTTTCAATTGAAAATTCAATGTACGATTCTCTACCTTCCATACCATAGTGTATACTGTTGTTGAAGCTATTGAGTAGGAATTTTACATCATTTACTTGAACCGGATTGTATGTCCACAGAAAAGGCAGTCATACACACACATGTACACATATATGCGAATGATCTTTGATGCACTATTAACAATGGTGAAGATAACGGCAATGCTGGTGGTGGTAACGATGAAAATGATGATGATGATGATGATAACAAAAAGGCAGTTGTGGAAGAGTAAGTTGACGGATTTGGTAATGGTGGTGTTGACAATGTAGACGGACATAATACCAGCAGAACAGTGTGTTTGCGATAGTACTGGATGTAGTATTTTGTGGTGGTGATAATTTAATGTTTAATGCGGTCGTTGCAGAAGTGGTGACATCTGCGATATCGTGTTGGAGGTGTCCTTGGTGGCGCTAGGGGTCGTCGTTGGTGTCGAAAGATGGTGATGCTGGTAAGAATGGTTTAAGGATTATTTCTGGTTGCGAAGATGATAATGATGATTGTCATCATCATCATCATCATCATCATCATCATCATCATCATCATCATCATCATAATCATGGTAATGCTGAGGAGAGGAGTGGGTTGGGTCGTATATTAGTCCTGGTGATTTTGGTCATGATGACAATGATGATGACGATGATGATGGTGATGATATAAGGGATGAAGAGTCGGTGGTGAAATAAAATGACGATAGAGATGAAAATGAATGAATATATGAATGAATTAATAATGAAAATGGTGATGATGATGATGATGACAGTGAGGAAAAGGTGGAGGAGGAAGAGGACGGAATGAGTCAAATTGAGAAAATCGCGAGGATAATGGAACGAGGTTGCGGTGGTATAGAAGGTTGATGGATATATATATATATATGAAGTGCTGATCAGTGCTACTGATGATGATGATGATGATGGTGATGGTGATGTGGACGGCAATGATGTCGATGACAACAAAATCGACTATGATGACAACGATGATGATGATGTCGATGATGATGATGATGTCGATGATGATGATGATGATGATGTCGATGGTGATGATGAGGATGATGATGATGATGTCGATGATGATGATGATGTCCATGATGATGATGATGATGATGATGATGATGATGATGATGCCGATGGTGATGATGATGATGATGATGATAATGTGGACGGCAATGATGTCGATGACAACAACATCGACTATGATGACAACGATGATGATGATGTCGATGATGATGATGATGATAATGATGATGGTGAGGATGATGATGATGATGATGATGATGATGATGATGATGATGATGATGATGACGAGGGTGATGATTATAATGATGATGCTGATATTACTAAAATGCCATTAGGAAAAGAAAAAAAAAATCATTCTTGTATAGATTTTATTATATGGTTATTCCGTTCTGATGTTATTAGTTTTTATTATAGTTTTTATTATAGTTTTTATATTGATGTTATTCAAATGCATATGAAAATATGTATATAATTCATTTTATTGGCAGCAACACCTGTTATGTGTTGCGAACTGATTCACTGATTCGCATGTGGCACCGAGCCAATTGCGGCCTGGCACATCTGCATAACCCATGCAAACCAGGAACACCGAAATGTAAAACCAGTGCCAAAGCTAGCGGTAGTGGGCAAATATATACATACACACACACACACATATATATATATATATATATATATATATATATATATATATATATATATACACATATGTATATATATATATATGCATATATATATATATAATATATATATATATAGGTATATATATGTATACATATATATATATACATATATGCATACATACGCACATACATGCACACACACGTATTCATATATATATACATAAACATAAATATACATACATATCTACATAGGCATATATATGTATGTATATAAATGTATATATATATATATATATTATATATATATATATATATATATATATATATATATATAAGCACACAGATATAAATACACACACCATATATGTATATGTATGTATGTACATATATATGTATGTGAGTGAGTGTATATATAAGCATACACATGAGATGTCTTGAGTTATAATTCTAAATGGATACCGATGTATAGCGTCTGATTTATGTGTTTCTTTACATCAATATTCTCCTATGAGAGTTAAAATTTTCATTAATTCTTCTTCGGCATAGTGGGGACTGTATAACAGCTGGAATTCCTCTCCTGAATTTTCGAGAAGTTTGCTTAAAAGTAAATTAAATTTCCAAAGATCGCTGCCTGTCTTTAAAGTACATATTTTACAACCTGTGTTTACACAGACAGCAGTTTCTGAAATGTGGCTATTATTTCAAAACATCGGCAGAACAGCACACATTAATGGGAGAGGGAACGGCCAATTCGATAGACCACAGTTCTTTCTTTCTTTTTCTATCAAACCATATCTAGGGAGAAGTCGCTTTCTTTTTGCTCAAAATATCAAGGGAGGTAATTAAAAAACACTCGAGCTTCTTAGCGAATGATAGTAATGCTGTCGTGGTGATGCAGTTATAGATTTCGGATATTTCGTTTCCTTTGTTCTTCTTGGCCCTCAGCCCGCCTAGTCGTTCGAGTACAAGAGAAAATCTTCATGGTATTTGTCTCATCGCTCTGTGTTTTCGGGTCAAACTCAGTTGATGTCAACATTGACTGTCAACCTTTTAGTGTTGATAAAATAATGCTTTAGTTTAAATTATTACAGTATCATATTAGATGCTTTGTGGCATTTGATCCATGTGTCTGCATTCTTAGTTCGTCGGTGTTATAATTAATTTATCGCGAAATTTAACATTACGACGTGATACGTTGGTAGCTGTTTGAAATTTCACTCGGTGGCCTTAAAAAACATAAAATACAAAATAAATGTATCAAGGGCGTTGCTCTACCGTAGATGATTGAAAGACTATATATGTTTCGTGTAGATCAGAACTTTTGTGCAACGCTAACATTATTTCTGGTTTCGTACAGAAAGGTCCTAGATTCACAACGTTTGGTATTATTGTGTAACTCCATGTCAAATCTGATCGAACATATTTAGCCTCGAAGGTGTTCTAATGGTAACCATCTCACATACCTTTATTTGAATAGGTTCTTTTCGGGGCTACGTTATCTAGTATGATATTCCAGTTTTAAAACAGCTGGGTGAGAGTTAAGAGGTGCGGTCTCTGTATCTCAGAAAATCCTCCTTTTTGGTTTGATATTTCCAATATTGAAATGTCACCAAGGTGGCTAACAATGCCAAATATAGTCTCTAAATCTTATCTTATATTATCACATTCCGTGCCCCACAGTATATTCCTTCTATAATGGACGATTCCTGGAGCACAGCTATTTTAGCCTTTCAACCAATATTTTATTACACTTGCCGAAAAAGATGCTGTGAATAGCCTCCAAGACCAAGTTGCAAGGCATCCAAATGAGAAAGAATGAGAAAGAGAGAGAGAAAAAGAGAGAGAAAGAAAGGGAGAGGGAGAAAGGGAGAGAGGGAGAAAGAAAGAAGAATTAAAGTATTTTTTTATTTATTGAGTTGGGCCCCACCTGCAAGTTTATGTGCTGTTTATCTTGATGTGAGATCACCATGTAGCGCACATACGATTGTGATGCATTTGCCCGGTGTACCCTTATCAAACGGGTAGTCATAATGGGTATATAGGGCTTCGTATATTTGTATACCAATGTCACTTTGACGGCATGCACTGCTTTTTTACTCAATAATAATAATAATGATTTATTTGCCACAAGCGCTAAAGATGAAGGGGCAATTCAAAGACAGACATAAAGTGGTGGGGTTTACGCATAAAGAAATGATAGAAAAAGTAATTATATACGGTATACACTGAAAAGGAAGGGACAAATGCATAGCATACTAAGGTTAAAAATCATGGCGGGGAGAATGATAGTGATATGGACATCCTTCCTGATATAGGAAAGCTTCTAGGGACGATCGAGGAACCGCACTGTTCGAGATTTCCTTGAAACCCCAAGAGCAAGTACCTTTACCAATTCCTTCTCGCCGACTCACTGGTTTACACTTGCCATTTTCGCAACTTTCACCCACCTTCCAATAAACACACTCTAGGACAGCCCTTTCCCCACTGCCGCCTTCAATGTTTTGTCTCCTTAGGTTCAACCATCTGTTTCTATTCCCTTGCCTTTCTGCTGCTGTTGTTGTTGTTCTTGTTGTTTTGTCGACTCATGGTTTGTGGTGCTTTCGTTTGGACATTTCTTTCTGCCCTTCTGTTCTGGTTCTGTGGGCAGAAAAAACGTAAGTGGCCCGTTGAAAAACAATCGTTGCACCTCGGCCATCTACGCTCCATGTCCACGCTTAGTTCTACTCCATTCGACAGGGAAATCAGGCCTGGGACTTTCTCTACTTGCTCTGGCTTCACGTGGAGAAGAACTTCCGAGGTTACCCTAACCAAAGTTTTCCTCCTTGATCTCTTAACATCCAGGAGATTCTCCCCGCCGTCCGTACAAATACAGGCGAGAATCCACCATAGATCCAGGCCTGGTGCGACTCAACGTACCGTAATTTTTACCGCCCATCTTCCCATGTACGTTGGGAAGAAGGCGATTTCCTCGGTGCGACGTGTGGTCACCGAACAAAATTTGTCTGCCCCTAGGTCATAAAAAGGACCTCCATTACCCCGTTTTGCCTCGCTATCTCAGTGTGGTCGAAGAAGAAGAAAAAGAAGAAGAAGAAGAAGAAGAAGAAGAAGAAGAAGAAGAAGAAGAAGAAGAAGAAGAAGAAGAAGAAGAAGAAGAAGAAGAAGAAATTTGCAAGGTCATGAGCTGTTTATCTTGTAGTAGTACCAATAATTGTCGGAGCCCTCGGAGCAGTGAGTAAAAATCTTGAGAAGTACATGGAACAAATAGGGGCTGCAATAAGGGTGGAGCACTTGCAGAAAACAGCACTGCTTGGAACAGCTCGAATACTCCGGAAGGTGCTCGAAATATAAGGGGTGTTACCTTCGTTCACTGATAGTAAACAATTGACCAACTGGCATCGTAGTACATCTCCAGCGTTAGAAGCTGTGCAAAGGAAATTAATTAATTAATTATTGATAACAATAATAATAATAATAATAATAATAATAATAATAATAATAATAATAATAATAATAATATGGATAGATACACATTTTGCCACAAGGGCAGCAATTTTGATGGAAGGGATGACTCGATCACATCGACCCCAGTCTTCAACTGATTTTATCGACCCCGAAATGTTGAAAGGCAAAATTTGAACTCAGAACGTAGCGACAGACGAAATATTCCTAAGCATTTCGCCCAGCGAATAATAACAATAATAATAATAATAATAACCATCAAAGCCAATAAACCGGATATTGTTGTGAAAGACCAAAACAATAAAGTTTGCTTATTGATCAACATAAGCATCCCCTGTGATCATAATATCTCGGCGAAAGAGTTTGACAAGCTCAGAAAATATAAAGACCTGCTCATCGAAATTGAGAAAATGTGGCATCTCAAGGCGGCTACAATACCAGTGATCGTAGGAGCACTAGGAATGATCAAGAAGGGAACCGAAAATTATATGAGAATGATCCCTGGCTTACCATCCCTGCAAGAAGTGCAAAAGATTGTCTTAACTGGTACATCACACGTATTGAGAAGAGCATTGTCGATGTGAGAACTATTACTACCCATGTATTTTAATTTAACTTAAAAAAAAAAAAAATGAACGAACTAGTGAGTTTAGTTTAATGGCCTACCAATGTATACTATGAGTTTCTTTGCCCTAGGAGTCGGGAAGACACTCGGCAAGAAATGGAAGCAAATTTGAAAGAAGAAGAAAAAAAGATAACAATAATGATAATATTTTCCTTAAGTTTTGATTGATCTGCTGCCACAGGCAAGCAACCCGCTTTCTCCCTATATTTTCTCCCTGTTTCACTTCACCCCTTATATGCAACAAAGTTATCAAACAAAGATGGTATTGATATTTCACTTTGACTGCTTAAAGTAACAAATCTTGGTTGCCAACAATCCATAAATAAATAGATAATATATATTTTTAAAAAAACGTAAGAAAAAACAAACTTATAAAACACCAACGCAAACAACAATAACATGAAAACCCCCATCAAAACCCGAACTGACAGCTGAAAACTTATGTATTTGGAGAAATAAATAGTTTCATTTACATAAGTCTGTTTATTGGTCGATTTAATATAGATGATGGAACTTGTGTATTTATTAGTTGGTAATTAAGTCTGGGAAAGTCTTTAGCAACACGTAGTTTGGACATAAACTTTAATTTTGAAAGTTTATTTATTCGCTTATTGAATATTTGTTATAATTTATTTGTATATTAATTAAAATACTGTCCACATCATCGCCATATGTTATCGGTTTTCAACATTTATTGAAATAAATATTACTTGTTTGGTTTGTAGTAGAACATCACCA
>NC_043008.1:3254210-3274210 GCF_006345805.1 Octopus sinensis | reverse complement strand
ACAAAAATCCTATGTTTAACGATTCTCGTGGAAATAACTGAAGAGATTTGTACCGGGAAATATATTACATTTAACAACATAAGCTACTTCACTGGGATTTTTATGGTAACTCGATTCACATAAAAGTCACAAGGCAAGTATTAATCTGTATTATGAAAGCGTTTTTTCGGTGAGTGCTTTACACTTAAATAGAAATTTGCTGCAGTTATGACCATTATCTCTATTAAATATATAAGAGGAAAGAATGATTCGCCGAAACCAAAAAATAGCTCTGCGTATTTATTTTGCCGTTTATATCTCAGGCATGATGATGTTCCGGCGATTCGTTGTTTCTTGAATTGGTGAAAGGCTCAGGAAAACTGAGTGCAGGGTGGTAAAACTGCCCCTCCACTTTTTGGGCGGCAATGATGATGTTTTGAACATCCTGAGTTTGACTTAAGTTTGCATCCTTAAGCGAATTTCGTTTCAGCACTTAGGCAAGCGGTGTATAAAGACACGTGATGGACGAGTGAATTACGGGTACCATCTATATTACTGGGTTTCTTCTGCTCGAAATTCTACACAAAGTTGTTTTGAACCGAAGTTATGGTAAAAATATACTTATACAACCTACCAGACAATATACCGTAACTCTTCTACGTGTGATGGCAAAATGAACTTCTTAAGAATTTAGACACATGAAAAATTCATCTATCCGCCTAGCTATCCATGTGTGCACCTAGCTTTCCATGTGTCCGCCTAGCTATCCATGTATCTTAGCATAAACACACATATCGCAAAGTAATTGTTCTACTGGTATAAATATATGTGTATGCATACAAAAAGACTTATAGATACATACATACACATGCACAGAGACAGGCACACACACTAACACACACACACGCGCGCACGTACGAACACATGAACAGCACGGTGTAAATATGTAGAAGATAATAGTTCGAACACAATATCAAATTCTAGAGTAAACAACATTATCGCAATTATCAATAATAAAGAGTTCGTAAAGATATTCCTTAAAAGTCAGTAATTTTATTAAATTTAATGACACCAATCTGAACGTTACATATAAAGATTGACCCACAATAACAAGAATGCATGAAAAATAGGTGAATTTTCTTGATTAAAGCAACGAATACCAAGTTCTAAAGAGTTCCTGAATATATAAATAAATAAATATATATATAATTTGATAAAGCATTATAATCTTTATTAAAGATAATGATAATAATAAAGTGGCCAACAAGTTTAACCTATATAAGTAAAATATACAAAGAAATATAATAGTGTACTGGAATCCCACTTGCTAGAAATAGGAGTTAACACTCCTAATCCACAAATTTCTTACTTTTAAGAAACACACACAGTGAATGTAACGAATATAATAAAAATAGGCTTTACCTTGTCTAAACTACGAAGCAAGAACAAATGTCTTTATAGCATACCTCCATACCCACAGTTTACACAGGGAGAGTAGAATAGTTAGTGGATTGTTAGGTTGATAGATGTATGTATGTGTGTGTGTGTGGGTGTGAGTGTGTGTGTATGCACATGTTTTTTTGTAATTACTAGGCACTATAAGGGTATGACAGCCAATGTCTTCAAAAGAAGATTCTCCCAGCATATGCACTCCTTCAGATCCAGAGACACCTCCGCGAATAACTGCATATCCTCCAACAACCCATAGTATTCATCAACAAGAAATACAATTTATCGTATTGCTGTCACGAGAGGTATGCCCTTCCGGCAAATGTAAGCCCTCTGACTGACGGCATCCAGAATATACCACCTTAGCTTCAGCTGCTACACTGCAACTGAAGTTGGGAGGGTGGGGGTAAAGTCACATACATATATTAAGACACGCACACAGATAGATTAGCGCCATACCCTTAGCCTATCTCTGTTCCTGTGTGTCTCTCTCTGTTTTTAGATGTGTATCTGTGTGTCAGTCGTCACACACACATATACCTAACAGCCATCGGCCTAACGTACGTAACGAACACATGAACACAATCCTATAACAAATGTGACGTCAGCGTTGCTGTCTTGGTGGTATAAAATGTCATTTACGATAAGTGCCTAAAAGAATAAGTATAATGTTAAATCTTTGTAAGGCAAATATATGAATGAAGATAAAGTTTAGCTGGTAGCCGAAAGTTTATTGAATCTTTTGCTACCCCATACGCCAAAATCGGCAACGCGATCTTGGAATGCAGAAAGAATATACGCACTCACACACACATAAAACTCTTATATATATATATATATGTATGTATGTATGTATGTATGTATGTATGTATGTATGTATGTATGTATGTATGTATGTATGGTTAAAGAATTGCATAGAAGAAAATATGTGTGTGCATGTATGGAATAAAAGCAATATGCCCGTGAAATTGCTTTCTTATTTGCATATATTTGTATAAATTTACGTTAAAACCCACCGCTTATTTTGAAAAATCTAAGCTTTAGTTCATTTATAGATAGTCTGGTGAGAATGGTATTATATCTTGTCTGGTATCAACGGAGAGGTTGATGCTAAAATCTAGCGTCTGAGCCATTACGAAATCCAATCTGTACTACACTTATTGCGATCCTGGCCTGCTTGTTACATCAATACTTTTACTAATGAAAACCACTAGGTATGCTTCTTAATATAATCTGACAGTAAATTGTTATTTGCTTTTAGAAATGACCAGCTTAGCACTAGCGCTGTTACAAGAAATTTGCGTGACAAATGATTTATAGGAAATAATGAAATTACTCAATGAAATCACGATTCAACTTTGTGTTGTGAATTCATATTGCAAGTACGTCTGGAATATGTCGTTATCTTTTTCACGAGTGATTTACTAAAAATATTTCTGTACCCAGAGGTCGTATACAATATGTAAAATAGACAAGCATTTAATGGTGCAGCGAAAATTTTAAACTTGGCAATCATCCACCAAGTTTCCGTTTTCTTATAACGCATAAGACACGCTGTTTATGTGATCTATCCACGGAGGGAAACAGAAACACACTCACAGGCAAATGCAGACGTAGGAACGATGTGAATAATATGAATAATTAAAGCATTTCAGTTGAAATTAGGATTACATATCCATAAATGCCCATACGTTTAGTGTTTCCTTTCGATTATGCAACACTATCGCAGCTCTACCCGTAACAGGTGAAGATATACGAGTCTGGGTTGAAAAGTTCATAACTCGGCTATGAAGGAGCGATGCTAGAAGTGCGATGTCTTGCTTGCAGTAATTTCAACTCTCCTTATTAATAGCTACATTGTTTCTTCTTAGGTAAACTGATATCTGGGTGTTCAAAGAAGATTTCAAATGCAACTGGTAGCGGCATCTCTTGAAAAATGTCATAATTTGGCATTGTGGTGTTACCAAGTATCTGAATGAAAAAGGGTTTAACCCTCAGGGACATTCATACTGACATGGTTGCTATATTAGGGGATGACGTTGAAACTTTATAAAGAGTGCAAAAGTGGGCGTCTGAATTTAAGAGGTAAAACGTGGTCTTGAAGATGACTCAATGTCAGTTTTCTTGCAACTGCCACAACCGAGGAAGATAATGATTATGTTCACCAGACTGGTGATGGATGACAGACAGTTGACTATAAGTAAAATAGCCAATAGTATTGACATGTCCTATGAGAGAGTGAGGATATTCTGCAAAACGACCTGAGCATGACGATCAAAATCGCACCAGGCTGATCACAACACAGACAAACCTGATACCCTTTGAGGTGGAGCCAGCTGGTTTCGTAGAACGTTTTGTAACCCAAGATGAGTTTTGACTCTATCACTTTCGCCCAGAGACAAAGAAACAATCCATGTAGCGGTAACACAACACCTCACCTATGCCAAAGAAGGCAAATGTCGTTTCGCCGGCATTGAAATTGATGGCATCACATTTTGGGACAATAAACGTTGTGTTTATTGAGCATCTTCAAATGGGAAACACCATCAATGGAATATTCTATGCCAACTTGGTGAGGCAGTTGTGAAAGGTTGTCAAGGTTAAATGCCCAGGAAAACTGACGAGATGGATCTTGTTTCACCAAGAAAATAATCCAGCAGACAAGTCCTTGCCTTCAATGGTTGCTGTGCATGGCAGTGTCTTTGGAATGGTTGGCTGCCTTCTATTTTTAATTTATGTAGCCCTATTTGGCTATCATTTATTCCCCAACATGAGAAAAGACTTTGCAGGGAACTAGTATCGTAGTGATAATTACTCTTGTTAGTAAATTGTTTAATCAATAGAATGAAAGCTTCTTCAGCAACGGGATCCAAGCACTGCAACACCGAAGAAAGAAGTGTGTTGGCTGTAGGCGGAAGTACTATGCTAAAAAAAACCCCAAAAAACACGTCATTCGGTCACATTCCATGAGAGTTACCTGGTCAGCCTATGAAATTTTCAGCCGATGTTCGCAGTTTATTGCTTAGCAGGTAAGAGAGGAGGTTTGGACAAAATTCTGTCATTTATTGATGGGTGGGTTCGGAGTAAAATGAAAATGAAGCTAATATAAGAATAAAATACTCTATTGAAAGATGTATGCGGCAGAGGAAAGATAAAACTTTCAAATCATCCTTTTACCCTATTTTCTTGTTAAAAGAATATATTGGGCATGATGGTTCATTAGGAAACGACAGTCTGTAAGAAACAGTTATTTTGTTACTGTGGTGTATGTGTGGAGTGGTTCTGTAGTTATGTTATCATAAAAAGAAGAGATAACACGATGTAAAGAGAGAGAGAGAGAGAGAGAGAGAGAGAGAGAGAGAGGGAGAGAGAGGTGGGGAGGAGAATATGATTGTCGTTTGTAGTAGCATAGCTCGCACAAAGTTAGTAACAGTCTCGTTCGATTTTCAGACTGTCATATCCTCCAGGTCTGGCAGACAAGATCTGATACCGAATAGAGCACGATTGCATTCCTTTCCATTCTCGTGGAAATACTGCTGCCTGACCTTGTCTGGCATATTTACTTCTCTTCATATCGGTCTCATCGCTGAGAGAATTTATTACATTAAGCTTGATTTATTTGTAATCGACAACATCGATTCGTTAAATAATGGAGATGTCATTAGGTGCATTTGTAAAAGTTGATGGTTGGCGCTGACGTCAATCAGCCAATTCGATGCAAAGTTCTTGGGTGGCATTGGTTAGATTTCTTATGTGGTCTTTGCATATTTAAAAGATCAAACTGTTATTCATGGCAAATTTTCTAATTGACAATAAGAATCCCGGGTTCAATACTTTCAGAACTTACAATTTAAGTAATCTGCAACCAGGAAGTATCTATCAATTCTTTAAAATCTCATAAATCATTTTCACATCCCATGAACAACCGCGCAGCTTCTCTGAACGTGCTTAATGAGCTTTCATCCTGGTTCATGTCTTTGCTTTCTCTTATTCTTTGCTTTTATGTCTAATAGTTACACGGGATAGTGCAGGTTCTGTTCAGGTTTTGCAGTGTTGTTCCCTGGTAGAAGTTGCATTAACAAGAGTAAAAAGAAATGTTGTAACGCATTTTGGAAAAGGTAAATAGGAATAAAGAATATATATATATACATATACCGAATATTATTGACGTCGTAATATTTTATGAATTTTCGAGAGATTCGGAATAATTCCTTTATGGAATACTGGCTCCAAAGTAGGTAACTTTGCAACGGTGTGTCATTCCCATCAGAAAAGTTGGGCTTCCTCACCTAGCCAATCAGCTGGCATAATTCGAAAACTACAACAATTCACGAATTTGAAAGCAGTTGGCGCATGAAGTGCCTGCAACACCTCTGTGTAGACCACATTTTTCGTTTTGCCATTAGGGGCAAGTACAAATATATTTTATTGGCTTCCAGCTCTGGAGCACCCGACATGTAACTGGCAAAGAGAGAAACATGGCTCAACCTTCGTTCTTTGGTAGCCGAAGCAGACTATGTTTCATGACCAAGGCGCATTGTTTTCTTAGGTGGCATTGTGGTAGTATTGGACTATGTTTAACTTGCGAGTGTTTTAAAAATGGGGCAAAGGGCACACTGAAAACGAATTTGGCACGAAGTATAACATTGAGCCTACTAAACGTATTATTCAAAAAAGGTAGGAACAGGGACAGGCAGTTAGCTATGTGCACACAAAGACACTGAGTACAATCATTTTTTCACGATACATAAGCTAAAACCTGTTCGGTGGCAACAGTATGAACGAGTTAACTTCATTGAGTATGAAGACAACGAAATATTTCAAGAGGAAGTATGAAGCTGAAGCAATAATATATGTCAAATGCCTAACCTGTAAGCCGAAGCACGTATCAGATATGCAGAAAAGCGCATCAATAATTAGGATTTGACACTGGCATGATCAGGCGAAGGCTGTTTCATCAATAAAATTCAAAGAATTAATTGGACAGGCTCATTACGGTGAATAATCAATAGTATTTACGCGCACAGGTCAAAAGTAATGTTCACATTTCGCCCCTTAATGGCAGACCATTGACATACCATTAAGGAAAATGGGGGCGAAAAGAGGGCATTATGGTCGTCGGCGAAAATGGTGGGGGAGGGGGAAGACAGTAATCTTTAAGGACGTGGTAAAAGTAGTTCACACCAAATAAAAGGCTGAAGTGGGGGGAGGGGCATCGTGGCTGTAGGGATAACAGCGTGGGGGGGAGGGTTAATTAAGCACTAATGTACACAGATCAAAAATCGGGGTGCACATTAATAGCATTCACGCTTACATGTCAAAGGTCATGCTCGTAGTTCACCTTGTGTTAGGACATCATGAGAGGATAGTAATTCAAGATAATTTGTGCTGAAGTGTGTGTCGGGTGGATCATAACAGGAGGCGATAATAGAGTTGGTGGATAATTACATAAATCAAATCGGTGAGGTAAAACTGCCCCACTATCCTTGGCGCGTGAGTAAACGGCAGAAGTTCTAAGCTCAAAGCCAAGTTTAGTCCAGTTAATTGAAAGTTTAATGCAAATAAACTTGACAAAACATTAGTTAAAACAATCAATTAAGCACGGGTAATATTCTTGCCAAATTTGGAGCGAATCAGTTTTGGAACAGCGGAAGCTATTGGCAAAATACCGAATTTTGCGCAGTTATACGCATACTTTTCTCATTCAACGTGGATTGAGTTGACAAAAACGTAAGTTTAAAATAATTCTTAAAGCATGAGTAATGTTTGTGCCAAATTTGGAGCGAATCATTAGAGAATTGCGAAATTTATTGGCAAAAGACAAATTTTCACGCAGTTATTCGCGGATTTTTCACGATTAACGCGGTTGACCATGACAAAATTTTAAGCAAAACAAATTCTTATGCCATGAGTAATGGTCGTGCAAAAGTTGGAGGAAATCGCTCGAAAAACAAGTTTTCCGAACAGTTATTCACAGTTTTTGGTTATACGCGTGGGGAGGGGGATCTAGAAAATACAAAGTAGGTCCATCCTTGGAGCATAAGCTGACGTATCAAGTTTGAGGTAAATCGGTTGAAAAGTGTGAAATGCATAACAAGCATACACACAGACAGACACACAGAGATCTGTTTTATATGTGTGTGTGTGTGTGTGTGTGTGTGTGTGTGTTTGTGTGAATGTCACTAGCAGCACTACCTCATCTCTCTCTCCAATTAAACATCGTAGAACTGATATCTGAAACTGCATATCCAGGACAGACTGCCCGCTGCAACACCAATGCAGAGGATTCAACGTCGTATACCAACGCATCTTTCACAGCATAGCAAATACCTCCTATAGGTACTACATGTTTTAAACAATCATATATACATTTAAACTCGTTTAAATAAAAAGAGAATAGCAATTCCACATCACTAGTCAGCCACGTACACCATCTAATTAATAGAAAAATACAATATAGACTTTCTTGGGCTATAATAGACTCGGGTAATCCTGGTACAAGTAAGTGTTGGCCCAACACTCCACTTGTGGACTCTACTTGAAAGAAGCCCTCAAAATGTTAACCCATAACTGCCCACAGTTGCTTAAGCAATACAACGAAACCTTCACTACGTGTAAGCAAAAATTCTTCCACAATTTTAAATTCTTCCATAAATCTAAATGTAAGTTCACCCTCCACGAATACCACCCACTTACAAACCTCTATGATCGTTAGCACATACTCTCTCCTATCTCTCCTATATCTCTATATCTCTTCTATCTACCTTACCGCATCACTTTATAGGATAAATATTAATTCCTTAATCTGTCTTTAATTTATTTTGAAACCTTAAGCCAATAAATCCCCTAATATTCAATTCTAATTCCTACTCCTAAATAGTTTAACATTCAACTAGTTCCTCCATCCTCGACTACCTACACACCCATAACACCATTGCTAAAAATAACTCTACAGTTTCTGACCTTCGCCAGAGCAGACACAAGCATTTACTACAAGATATCTATATATATATATATATATATATATATATATAGGTGCGTGTGTGTGTGTGTGTGTAAATACACACATACGCATAGATATACATACATACATATATATATATATATATATATATGTGTGTGTGTGTATATATATATATACATACACATAGATATACATACATACATATATATATATATATATATATATATATATATGTATATATATATATATATATATATATATATATATATATATATATATATATATATATATATATATTATATATATATATATATATATACATATATGTTTGTACGTATGTATGTACACAAATTTGTGTATCTCTTTTCTATGTGAAATTATTTATTTTACTTCCTTAGATTATCCTAAACCAGCGCTATCCCAAACGCTCGTCCATCATATCGATTGTTTTATTTACTTCAATCTGCCACTTTATTTACCAGTATCTGCTTGTGGGATTGGAAAGATTGAGGACATAAACGGCTCCAAAATATACAAAAATACTTACAGACACTTCAAGCGCACAAAGAAAGGCTGTTGTCCAGGTTGTTACAGGGTAGGATCGAACTCAGTAACACGTGCATGCAAGGGGTATGTCCCACCCCAACACTAACGTCTGTGTCATACCGAGAGAGAGAGAGAGAGAGAGAGAGGAGGAACTGAAAGAAAAGTCAACTGAATATACCTTAATTCCTCCAATGTTTTTGTAAGTTCAGTATACATAAATATGTTTGGATAAAACATTTATAGGACCATACGTACATACATATGTGTGCATATACGTGTGTATATATATATATATATATATATATATATATATATATATATATATATATATATATATATATATATATATACATACATATATATATATAATATATATATATATACATACATACATACATACATATATATATATATATATATATATATATATATATATATATATATAATATATATATATATATATATATACACATATAAAAGTAGGTATATGTATGTATGTATATGTATTATATGAAAATGTTACTAAAAATGTATATAAACAAGTTAGACAGAAAAGAAAACTTAACATGATTTTATCTCTAGTTTTTTAAATTATAAAAATTACCGAAAGCAGAAGAGAGACGAAGTCACATTAAAAATCTATTTAACAAACTCTATTGAATGTAATAAATTATTAAAGAACATTTTACTTTTTGATTCATTTGATATCATGCTTATTTATGTCATCATAAATCTTGCATTCAATCCAGTTTGAGACGTTTCATAAATAATGTTTCTTCTCTTATATTTATGCTTTTAGTGTAATTTTCGAACACAATATATATTAACAATACAATGTCAGTAAGTACATTTCCGAAAAATGTTCAGCATGCCACTTAGTCCCACCGTTTAGATTTTAATATTGCCATTTTAAAATTTATTTCTATTCAAATACGCAATCTACCTTTTTTTATACGTAATTTTGTTGTTCGCTGTTTGTATATAAATTGTATAAAGACAAAATCAATAGCCATCAATTACAAAGCTTCTGTCGGTTATCATCTTACTATAAGAAATACTCGCACAAAAAGTATTGTTAAAGATATGAAGTATTTTAGATCAAACATCACATTTACATGAGTATAATTTCTATATAAGTGGAAAATAGCACGGAATACACTTATGCAGTGGCAACGTATTTGGGAATAGAAAAAAATGCCACTCAATGTTAAAAATCTTTCCTGCATCAAAAATTCAAATGACAAAATTAATTCCTTTGTAATCGGCTTCACTCTTTCATATCATGATTGGAATTAGATATATCATCAAAATACGGAAATCTGTAATCTGTAAGACTTATTAAAGCATAATGTATTTAAATGCCTGGCATCTGAAATAAAAAGCTGCAGTGATAGAATTAGATATATTGAAGTCTCCATAATTATTTTGCATAATATTAATTATCTCACACTTGAAAATAAACTATAAGCAACAAGATTGAGCTTTATTTGAATATTGAAGCAATTATCGACACGTTGGCAGCGGGTTTAAAGGTTTTGATTGATAAACTACAAGGACGATAAGATACAAAGGCTTGTAGTTAAGAAATTAATATTATATATTAATTATCTATGGAAACTATATTCATTCTTTATTTTGCTACGTGCAATATTCTCATCATTTTGAGTTGACTTTCAAAATTGAATAGTGCTAACCGTCATTGTATCGTAGCTGGAACGAATTCTATAAACTCAGAAACGTATTTAGTGCTATCTTAATTGTCTCTACACTTCTTAGAAAGCAGCATCAGCTGTCTAGAAGGGAGGCTGAGTAGTTGCATTACCAATATGTATAACAGCAAATTCTTTATTTTATTAGCCGATAGGATTTCAAAATAAGAGCCAAATCTCACTCGAACATCGCTGTTACAACTTGAAATAGATACGGCCATACATTATCCGGAAACGAAAGCTGTTTTGTCACGAATTTTGTCATGCGCTTTAAACCTATCTGCTTATTCAGGACGCTTGAACTATAAACATAACAATGACACATTGGCTGCAGGTAGACTTGAACTTCTCGGCATCAGATCAGGATTCCAGTATGTTAACCCCTTGAGCACAAATCTTATGACATTAACACTTTTATCTTCCGTTTTCTCATTTCTATAATTAATGTGATGTCTTCAACATCAGTTGCAATGAGGAAGCGGATCGTTGCTTTTGGCCTTTGAAGATTTTCTTTTAGAGGAAAACAATGAAAATAATAATAACTACAATTTCAATAATAAGTTGACTTCTGTTGGTAAATCTATTACAGATTCTGTTTCTATTTAATTGCTACGACAGAGTATACGTGGATGAAGCGTGAGGTGTATATCATAAACATTCATATTATTAATAAACGGGAGGATGAGTGAATGAAGACACTTTTTGATTGTATCACAAAACACTCCTTTGATGATTTATATTACGGCGTATCTCGTAAGATCTCCTTGGTCACGTAACATACTAGAGATAAGACAAAAATTACCCTCTGTATTTAAGAATAATTTTTGACTCTTTAACCAAAACAAAACTTTATGTAAGTTAAGCCATCTTTTTGATATTTTTCATGTCGATTTGCTATATAAGCGAGGTGAGAGATTTGCGCGAATCCGTATGATTGCGTTCCTAGGAAACAAAATAACGCCGATGCTGTATAGCCTTTGTTAGCATTGACTTGTGCCCGAATGCTAAACGCAGAAATATCAGCGGTTGAATCTATAGTGACAAAAATACATACAGTAATATGTTATGCACAGTTGTAAGTTGTTAAGTCTTTGTAAACTTTTGTAGTAATTTCGCTATGCGCATTAATGAGATAAATTCCATTGATTGGACTAACCCACTGCAGTAAATTACTAAGCTTTCTCTAGGTTACACTATTAGTCTCAGCGAGTTGGCAGAATTGTTAAGAAGTCAGAGAAAATGCATAACGGCATTTCTTTCGATTTTACGGATGTGGGGCTGAAAGTCCCTGACTTTAAAGTTATTACGAAAGGCCTGGCTAGAGGTCCAATCCTCCCAGTTTTTTTTCACAGTGCTTAGAAAAACCGAAAGAACGCTTCAATAAGTGCGTGAATCTGGCAGGGGAATATATTGAGTAAAGTCGTAATTAACTGATCCTTCTGTATTTTCCTTTACTCAAAGCCAGGAACTTTTCAGGACACCCTTGTTCTCTCTAAGTTGCGGTTACAGCGAGGCCAAATTTGCTTTCAAGTTTGGAGAAATAAATAACCAGTCGATCACTGGAGTCCATGTAGTCTAGTAACTCGATCCACTTTGTGCTTATGGTAGAAAGGATTATTTAGCAGTTTATAAATTGCAACCAGGTACTAAGAATGGTGGGGTTTCAGAATTGAGCTCTAAAATCAACAAATGTCAACAGCCCCAGACGTAAAGCGCCTTCGAAGGATTAGCTTCTACGTAGTCACCTAATCTGTTAGAAATAGCACATTTCACAAAAATACGGCAGCTACATCTAGGTTTGAAGAAGCTATCTATCTATCTATCTATCTATCTATCTATCTATCTATCTATCTATCTATCTATCTATCTATCTATCTATCTATCTATCTATCTATCTATCTATCTATCTGTCTATCTATCTATCTATCTATCTATTTATCTATCTATCTATCTATCTATTTATCTACCCATTTATGTGTGTATGTATGTATGTATGTATCTATCTATCTATATAGATAGATAGATAAGTAGTTAGATAGAAAGAAAGAGAGAGGGAAAGAGGGTGATAAATAGATAGATAGACATTTCCAGTTAACCACTTCATCCGAGATGACGAACGGTTTGAGTCTCTGAGTTAGTGAAAACCTAAAAAACTGGTTATCTACCCTGCGTTGGATAACACGGCAATTTCACTGAAATGCTTCGACGTGATGAAATTAAATAATTTATGGACCGACTCTTTTATGAGACACACAAATACACACACACACACAAAGACACAACAGCATACACAACACCCATGCGCCCACACAGCCGCATACATATGTGTATGTGTGTGTGTATACATTTGTGTCCATGAATGTATGACTATGCACACACATGTATACGTGTGTATGTGTTTGGCACTGGAAAGTGAAAATCATGGCAGTAAATATTCGGAAGGCTTATTACTGTATTATGCCATACAATAGTGGTTAATTTTGACGGAGGTGTAATATGTGATGTTTAAAACATATCCGAGAACAATGTTGAATATTTATTGAAATTTTGTTGCGTTTCACACATTATTCCATCTAATAGGACTTAACACGACAATGTAAAGTTATTTAGAAAGCGAAATGAAATGTAACGCAGTGAAACCTTCATAACATACGTTGTGAACAGAGAGTTGAATTCAAATTATTCTGATAATCAGAAGTAATTGAATTATAAAATATACGGAGACAAAATCATCTCAGTTTTATGATTGTTCGCATAACTGACAATGTTAAATGGAAAACTGTGGAGTGCAAATTATGAAAAACCAAAAATAGAGAAGCCGTTCTATTGATCTCAGAAGTGATAAAATTAGTGAAACTGCTGTCGAGATGGAACTGTGTCGTTGGTGTTGTTGTCGTTGGTGTTGTTGTCGTTGTTTTCGTTGTTGTTGTTCCTTTGTTTAGTGCTGCTACTTCGGCAGATTTTATCAACTCTGAAAAGAGGAGCCACAAACAATATTGCAGAATTTCTAGAGAAAATTAAAACTGCTTGTCATTGTCTGTCATGATAGAGAGTAATCAACATCAAAGATGATCCAGAGTCACCATGGCAACCCATCAAGTGAGGTTTTATATTGTTGCTCTCGCCTCTTGCCGGTGAAATTAAAACTTTCACTTGTCAGGGTTTACTTTTATTGTTCCGAATTCCATTTTGTTATTTTCTTCTTTAATAAGCAAATAAAAATAAGAATAAACATCAACACAATGCAAACAGAACCACACAAACAAGCAATTATTGCTTCTCTCACACATTCTATAGCTTTGACACATACAACTGGCAGATTTCTCATTTTGTTTGTTTCTTTTTTCCGTAATCTTTACAGTAATTGCCAATGGAATCTATGAGGGTTACTGACCCTTTCACTAAAACAAACGGAAAAAGAAGCAACTAAAACAAACACACATAAACAAACAAATTATTAATTAACCTATTCTAGGAAAGCAATATTGATTTATTGAAGTTACAAAAATTATCTTCTTTCTCATGTTTTTATTTATATATATATATGTTTTTACCAATATGAAGAAGAATCATAAAAATAAATATAAAATAAAGAATAAGCAGTTATAGAATTCAAAATATTCAGCAATGTTGAAAATGCACAGAATCTGGTACTTTCTATGCTGATAAAATATATTTATCGAAATCATGAATGTCATGTATTACTTCTTATATCAGGTTAATTGAATTATATTTAACAGATTCTAGCGTGATATTTCTTAAGCGGAGCTAATTAAAATTTAATTTGAAAGCATCTGATATCATTTTAATTTCAAAATGATTATAGAGACACCAAGATTAAATATACAAGTGAGATATAAACACACCAATGGAATGCAAATCTCATACCTCTTGCATTCTAGGGATACAATCTTCACCAATTTGAGGTGATAAACCCGTTGTTAAACATACGCACAAACACGCACGCGCGCGGAGTTGAGACGGATGGTAGTTTTTCTGTTATTGTTATCAGTCTCAATCCATCATTAATGCATTGTAACTTGACCCATCTTTTCAAGTTTATCTAAAGGAATATTACATGTTGGGTTCATGCATATCCTAAGAACATGTGTGCGCGATTATGACCATGGTTTCCATTTGCCTGCAATTTAAACCAAAGTTAGTTCATATCATATAGGCCTAATCGTCAGGACTGCATTCCTCACCATGAGGAGGGCAGACAACTGTGGCAATTCTAGGGTTATTGAATGCAACGGAAGCCACGACTGTGGTCGCACCCAGGCATCCAGTCGCATAACGGCGTTCGGCAATCGTTGTGGCTCAGCTATCACACTGTGCTCAGTGCGGTCATGTCGCTACAACCAGCCTTTCGCATTAGTTGTGATAAAATTATTAGATTGAGGCAGACTTGTATAGTCGTACTTTCTTTTGTCCTCCTCACACTATATTTTGAGCTATATTATCCATTGTGAAAACCATAGAATGTGCCGTTAGGGCACAGAATATTATTATTATTAGAGAAAATTATGTGATGAGTCAATGTGATACTGCATGGATAATAAAGAGGATGAAAGATCACTAGCCACTAAACATTCTTCATTTTCTCTCATTGTTTCTTTCTGTGTTCCTTTCTGTGGAAGAGCGTAGGTTCGAAACCGTTAAAGAGTTTTTCACTTCCCGAGTGTTATACAAATACATTTGTTGTCTTCACAACCTATCTTCGTCTTTTTCTTTGTGAATTCTCCGCATACAATAAGAAACATCAATATAGATGAGTAAATAAATACATATAGCTATTGACGAAGAAATTACAAATTAAATGGAAAGAACATATCATAGTATTGAGCAGAAAGATGGAATGGAAGAAATAGATATTTTATGCTAAGAGTAAAGCATTACGGCAGCATCATCGAGTGTTTTCCAAAATATTTCAGAAAATCCTATGATCCTGTGTGAAGGTGTGTGGCTTGGTGGTTCGGGTATTCATGTCAAATTGAGATGTGTGTGAAGTAAACTTTTTAATCAAAATTTAAAACTTGATATTCTAAGTGTTGAATCAGATTCATTCTATCTTCTATTCCGAGCTCTGTAACTACGTTGAACCTCCTGTTATTTATCGTAGAGGCTTCACTGGCTGTGTGCTTATATTCACTATTCGGTTCTTTCACAATAAGTTTCTTATAAAATTCAGTATCAACATTATATAAAGATTATATAATATATATGTATTACCAATAAACTAGTAATAGAATATCGGACTGGAATATTCTGGCGAAGGATTGGTCGAATCAGTAGAGCGTACGACAAATATTCCATATGTTCCAAGATCAAATCCCTGCCAAGTGATTTCCGTGTTCAGCTTCCTTATGACTTTGAAATAGCTAACGTAGTTAATGACATCGATTACACTATGCTCACCGATGTCCGACATGGCCAGAGTCCAATACATGAAACTAGTAAATGAATAAGAACATCTACTTGTAAAAGGATTAATTGATGTTAAATGAAGGCCTGGGGAGCAATTAGCAGATGTTATTGCCAGAAATATGGTACAAAGGAATCCACTGACATACGCTTTGATGATGTGACAAAGCTAATAAATATAATTATACTACGCAGAAATTGAAGAAATTAATTCCATTTCCTTAAGAGAATTAGACCAATATTTTAACGTTTGATCATTATTCACAGTTAACAGCAACACGAACTGAAGAAGGACCGAACATGCTAGGAAGAGTAACCAAATATAACTCAAATCCCGCTGCATGTCAGTTCCTTTTCTTCAGACGAACGACTTATTGAATAATCCAGGCTTGGCTATTATATGAGGCCCTCATTACTGCAGAGCTCGACTTGCTAGACATAGTAGCTGAAAATGTAGAACTACATAGCTTCCAAAAGAAAGTGCAAAGGATCACGATGACTGGAATGGATTTAAACATAGGCCTGACCGGCCTGGGCTGCGGGAGAGATGAAAACACCACAGCAACACTTTCAGCAGCGGTAGCAGTAGTAGCATCAGCAGCAGCACCGCCACCATCACCACCATCACCACCATCACCACCGACAATAACTACAACAACTACCGCAACGACGGCTACGACGAAAACTAGAATTTATATTGGACAGTGATAGGATTCAATCACTTAAAATTAACGAATCCGGTGAGATTAGAATTGTTGCTTGGCGATCGAATAAATGTTTAGCGGTAATTCACGAGTAATTGCACGGCTGTTGACTGTGAAACGAAAACCAATGAAGCGTGTCTTAACCTTTTATTGCTCAAGCATCATTAAGACATAATATCATCTCTACATTGCAATAATTTACCAAAACGTCCACACCATATGATGTGTTCCATATGTTCAACGGTTGGAATTGTCTGTGAAATATAGTGCAAGCGGCCGAATATTCCACACGTATTTCTTGTCTTCTGCAACGCAAGAATATATATTTAACAATCTGAAACAAAGGTCAGCGTTCGAATTTCAAAAAGAGACCATCTGATGGACCTTGGCATATTTTCTTGGTGAGAGGGATATGACTTAGTCATATGGCCAGACGAATTAAATGACCTACAGCTTAAGGCCAAGCATACTAAAGAATGTCTGTGTAAAGATTGCATTCTCGGTTACAATTTTCTTGTAATTCATATGCGTGTAATAACAACAAGAATTAACCAAATTAAAACTAATTGTCAAGAGTTAACATCAACATATTAGTCCCAATAATAAAAAAAAATCGTCACTCGTCTTACAAACGTTTAACATTTTGTTATTCTAGAATTATGTTTGTCAAGAAACAACATTTCTCATAAACCCTAAGAAAATTGTATGAACATCAGTGACAATGCCATGTTCAGTCGTTAACGCAAACTTACTGAACAGTTTCATTTGCTAAATAAGTCCTCTACATTGTCCCATAGCTGTCGCTCTATCCTTAAATACAACTACCTCCGCTTACATGCCATGGATAATCACGTGACGCTATTGTGGGGATACTTGTCCCAAATGCATATAGGGTGGAAAATAGGGATTTGAGATTGTGAAGAGTATCTCATATCTATACAGTTCATATATCTTAAACCCGGGGCGTATTAATCCAACTCTCTGTGTCCTGTGTTCTTATCCTGCCGCAGTCAAGTTTCCATTTGCTTCCCTCGGGCTCAATGAAGATATTGCCAGTCCATACACACACACACGCACACACACACACACACATATGTATATATATATATATACGCAATCTGGCTCATGCATGCCCATGGTGTCCCTGGGAAAATCTTGGAACACCTTAAACTTGACCACCAACTCGGATTTACCGTGACAAGCAAAATGCTTATCGTCTTTCTCAACCGCGCCTCACATGTAATATGAATCCATAGGATGACAATCAGTTCCTACGCTTGCCGGAGGTTTGGCAAGGAGCCAGATCTTATTTCCACAGATCTTCCAGTAACAATGCTTTCCAGTGTTTGACCACGGTCTCCAGTAGCTTTACATATCCGTCTGAACTGATCTTAAGACCTGTTCAAAGGGATAAATACCGGCGTGCAAATGCACTTACAACGCTGTTGTGTCCTTTCCTTTTGGGCGCAGTCTGCATTGCAGGTGTCCATGTCACATCTTAAAGCCGTTACAGTGTTTTGGTGGCATCTTGATGCTTGGCGCGAATTATCATGATACATATAATTCTTTTCCAATATTCAAATGACTTCCAATCCTGCATATAAGCTAATATTTTCTCAACTACATCTTTAATTCCCACACTTTCCGACGTTGTTGATTGTTTACCAATACATCAAACTGATCCCGAAAAAAAAACCTAAAAGAGACATAAAAATCGTCAAATTTAGTTCGAATATACAATATGTATAACCAAATGGCATTCCGGATCGGTGACCTGCAATGTCGTTTATCTACTAGAGAGGGTAGATCTAGGCTCATTGTACCTCAGTTGCTTTTCTCACTGCATTCGCAGATACCCCTGACTCTCTGTCGCCATCCAATTCCATTATTACGAATTCGAACTGAGAGCTTGACTCATAGTGAATCCTTCATTAGCTGATTGCAAAACCATGGACGCCATACGTACGGATGCGTTGTTGTTACTCTCCTGATAGAGGTTTGTGATTCTACCCGTTTAATCTTCTTGTATTTCTCTGGTCCAGCATCAATGTAAGTAGGACGGTTGATTCAGTTGAGCTTTTCTGTCACCTCTTCACAGTTTGCCATGCTGTGGTCCCAAGACTTCACTATATCCCAAGCAGGATGACTGAAATAATTCTATGCCTTCCAAAAGGTAACCCATGACTATGCAGGATATAGAGTCGTCATTCCGTGAATTATTTTCGAATTATCCGCATAGCCATGGACTTAACTTATTTTTCCTTTTCCAGCGACACGCACACACACAAACACACACACACATCATAGTTTAAGAGAGACTTGGATGTCAGTTCCCTAATAGGTGTATTTGTGATGCGTGGTTCTTCACATTAAGGATTTTGCTGAATTTATATCTCAAATATTACAGAGCATCATAGTTTTAGGTATGCTAACTGCAGATTGCAGTAATATAGCGATGTTTTTGCTGTGTATTTTTATAGCATATATATATATATATATATATATATATATATATATATATATATATATATACGCATACATATATATATATATATATATATATATATATATATATATATACATATATATATATACATACATATATATACATATATATAATATAATATATATATATACATATATATATATATATATATATATATATATATAATATATATATATATGTATATATATATAAATATGTATATATATATATATATATAATATATATATATATATATATATATATATTGATGGATATATAGGTAGATAGATAAATGGATAGAGACATAAACACGAACATACGTACACACATACATATATATATATATACATATACAAACATACACACGCACATATACGTGCATACATGCATCTATATATAAATGCAAAAAGAAACCCATCTCGCTCACCTCCACCATTACATCCTCCACCGGCCCCCACCACCGCTACCAACAATAAAACAACAGCCGCCACAACCATCGCCGCGTTCTCCACTGAACCAAAATATTTTTAGTGTTAAAGTGTGTTACCTTTTGTTTCTCTCAGACTCTAGGTAATTTGTTTAATTTGTCTAATTGGTTTTAAAATAATGTTATTGATGAGCAGTTCTTTAGAGAATTAGAATATATAAAACAAAAATGATTATTTTTAGTAATACATGAAAATAATAGCTTCGGTGTTTGGACAGTTAACCTCCAGAGATTCTCTTAAACTGTTTATTTC
>NC_043008.1:3246710-3249210 GCF_006345805.1 Octopus sinensis | reverse complement strand
AAATATATATATATATATATATATATATATATATATATATATATATATATATATATATATAGGGTGCGTAAGGTATTTGAGGACATACCGATTTTGAGCCATTGCTGCATTTTTTGCTAACACTGTATAATTTGTGTTTTAGAGAATAGTAAAGGAAGACCCCCAACTTACTCAAGAATTGAAGAGACATGCCGTTATTATGGATACAAAGGCTGGGCATAGTGATTTAGAAATAGCACGATTTTTAAAAGTCGCCAAATCTTTCGTCTACAAAATTTGTAAGGAGCTAGAGACTGAAGATGGAAACGTATCACCAATATCAAAGCATAAAAGTATTCTAATGGCTCTGAAATAATTATGACACCTGCATTTATCCAGCAAGTTCAACAGACCATTGACAACAATCCCAGAAAATCCATGAGGCCTATTGCATGTGTCAGAAGGAACAGTCAGAAATGTTGTCCACGAAGACATCATATATAAAACTTATATGAGAAGGAAAGGTCAATTTGTCAGAAAATCACTACATCAGATTTAAAAAGCTCTTAAACAAATTGAAAAATCTAGTAGAAGATTTGATTTGTGCTGTGCTGTGTATGCCATAGCTGACACACGTGAAAATGCTTCTCTATAGCAGTGTGGGGGCATTCCTTGCCGTTTGAGGAGAATATTCGTGCAAAAGTTTCTTTAATCGCTCTTCAACGAACTCAGCTGCACGGACAGAAATAGGAATGTCTTTGAGGTCAAAATTCCCATTTTTGAACTTGGCATGCCAACCACGTGTATCAGCTACGTCCTACGCAGCACAAATGTCGCGAGCAGCTTTTGTGGCCTTAGAGCCTTGATTAAAAGCAAAATGCAGGAGGTGTCGAAAATTCTCGTTTTTCTTAACTTTAAATTCCATTTTAATGATCTGAAATAAATAAAAATTAACTAAAATTAACTAGAAAATAACTAAAAGAAAATCAAATAGTTTCCAAAATGACTCAAAAATAGAATTCTCGAAAAAAATAGATTCCAAAATTTAAAAAAGCAATAAATTCCAAAATTAAAAAAAACACGGCGGGAACTTAGTTGCCAAACTAATATAATCTCTCTTTCTCTCTCTCCCTCTCTCTCTCTCTCCCTCTCTCTGTATATATATATATTTATAGTGAAAACTTCACAATCTTGAATTTTTAAATTTCATTCTGTTAATTCATATATATATGTATATATATGTATATGTATGTAACCTCGTGTGTATCGTTGGTGATTTTTTTCCTCCCTTCTGTGGATCTTTCCTTCTCCTATGTTTCCGACGAAGAGCTTCGCTCGAAACGTTAAACCCTCCTTCTCTCCTGAGGGTCGAATAATACTATATTTGTTCCACGTCCTCGCGTCGTTGTGTTTTTTGTGTTTTCTTGTTTGGATTACCTTTATATATATATATATATATATATATGCATACATATATCGAAAAGGTTGGGTACCGCAGCCGTAGCAGTTGTTCTAAATCAGTTTTGATTTTGATATCAAATCACGAATGCAAATCTTCAAGTACTCCGCTGTCTTTATTCAGAGCCCAGAGGAAAATAGGAAAAGAATAACACTTGTCAATGTTGGTATTTATTCAACTGTCATCTTAGCATACACCACATCGTAGTCTAGGTTTGTTCTCTTTGTTAGTCACACCTGGTGCTTATTCGTTTCATTTGGATATAATAAATCGCTCTTCCTCATAAAATGTATCATTCTTTACGTAAATATTATTTATGAGAAATTGAATTATTTGGCTTCGAATCGTTTTAGAATTTGTTTTCCATTTGTCCATATGCTATTTCATTATCGTTCTACTCTGGTTCCGTGAAGTATGTCAAAATCTAGTATAAATGTATAATGATTGTGTACGCATATATGCATTTCATTATTTTAAGCGAGCTGGCAGAAACGTTAGCACGCTGGGTGAAATGCGTAGCCGTATTTCGTCTGCTGTTACGTTATGAGTTCAAATTCCGCCGAGGTCGACTTTGCCTTTCATCCTTTCGGGGTCGATAAATTAAGTACCAGTTACGCACTGGGGTCGATATCTGTCCTTGTTTGTCCCCTCTGTGTTTAGTCCCTTGTGGGTAATAAAGAAATAATTTTAAGATTCCAAAAGAGAAAGAGCCAGTTTCTAACCTAGATCCAAGCGTCGTTCAACGTCAACAACAGGGCATGTGTGTATGTATGTATGTATGTATGTATGTATGTATGTATGTATGTACATATTCTTCTCATGCATATACTTGCATATCTAGACATGCTGATATCCTTAAATGATCAATTCTGGAAAGCTTTGCAGAGTTTTCCAGTTCCAGTGATGGATTGGATCCGTAGTCTTCGAATCAGCTTTCTCCTTTCTGCTTTTGAGAATCCTAATTCCTCAAGATTGGTATTTAGGCAGTGTGCATGTATGTATGAATTTATGTATGTGCCTGTATGTATGTCTGTCCATTTTTAGTAATTTAGAAATTGCACC
>NC_043008.1:3216710-3241710 GCF_006345805.1 Octopus sinensis | reverse complement strand
TGATCGCCTACCGTGAAATATAAAAAGAACTTTTCTCACTTTATCGTCCTTCGATGCGAAGAAGTCCACAACCTTCTGTCTCAATAAATCATTGCTGGAGACGGTTGCTACAAGAAGGCTACATGTGTGGCACCAGGATTCTGCTCCATGCCATTCCTTCAGAATTCGTCCTCGGAAAATTTCTACGACTTCACCATCTCCATTTTCTGGCTTCAGATTTGTAATTCCATGGATTACTGTGTGTGGACAATAATGGACGATAATGGTAGCGAAAGACACCAACTGCTCTTGCTGCGATACCAACGTCAAGGTAAGTAGCTAAGATGAAGCAGGTGTTCGATGGACAGCTTAGGGACACAGAAAGAAACGCATGCACCGAAACCGTCTGGAGACCCTGTCCGAAGCAAGGGGTACGCAGGTAGTTACTTTGAGTAAACTAGTATTTCCCTGAAAGTTGTGTTTTACATTTACTACGGATTGTTTGAAGGTAACTTTCTTCCTACACCTGGATCATTGGAATTACACACACACCACACACACATATATATATATATATAGGGAGAGAGAGAGTGAGAGAGAGATACAGACAGACAGATACATAAACATACATTTATATATATCACATATACATGTATATATATATATATATATATATATATATATATATAATATATATATATATATATATATATATATATATATATATATATATACATATATATATATATATATATATACATATATATATACACACACATACATATATATATATATGCCCACGTGCATCGCCAAATGCTTTGTAACACCTTCCATTAAGATGACTTTTGTATTGTTTTTATGGTTCCTTGACGACCAGTTCAAACTCATGACAGTTGTAAGAAAATATACTACTACTACTAATATTACTATTAGTCATCATCATTTTATTATTAGTAAAACTATTGTTGTATATTGTTTTTTATTACTCTTCTTAATGTTAGAATTATTTTTAAATAAGTTTTTCTTCTTCTTCTTCTTCTTCTTCTTTTTGCACTCCTTCATTATTATTATTATTATTATTATTGTTATTATTATTATTATTATTGTTATTATTATTAATATCATTGTAAACATTGCTGTTGTAGTTGTTGCTTTTGTTCTTCTTGGCATTACCATAATAACAATGATATTAATAACAACAATAGTAATAATAATAATAATAATAATAATTATTATTATTATTATATTATTATTATTATGCTCGTTTAACCCTTATACTCTTCGCATAATTTCTGTTCGCGCCACCTACACGCGCATAAATAATTCCCTTAATTGTCTTCATTGAAAACAGCTAAAGCACAAAGCCTCTCTAAATACGTGTCATATTGAAAAATAGCTGATATCTTTTGCCCCGAAGCGGTCTTGTACGCATCATTGTTAATCTTGTTTCCTCCGTGAAAGGTCTTTTCTAACACTCTAATGGATGCTAAACAATTGTTGTTGAGATAAACTATTTAAGCATGTCATTTTGAAGACCTTCAGTAACAAAGAGACTGCAATAACAAAAACTACGGCAGCCATTAACGGCAGTAACAATAGTAGTTGTAGTAGTGGTGGTAGTAGTAGTAGTAGTAGCAGTCGTAGTGGTGGTGCTTTCAGTAATAGTTTTAAATAATATTAATAATAATGTGGAATTTTTTTGCAGAGAGAGAGGGAGAGATGGAGAGATGGAGTAAGTGAAAAGCGGAGAGCAGACTGTAAGAAATGCGATGCTAGTCAGGTGAGTTACTTCAAATTCACTGACAACAATGAAAATGATGTTATTTCGTGTTATAATAATCTCCCCTGAAGCGAACAGAAATAAGCGAATGAATACATACACACCCACATGCGTACATACAAACACACATACACCCATACACACAAACATATATATATATATACATATATATTATATATATAATATATTATATATATATATATATAATATATTATGTATATATATATATATTATATATATTATATATATAATATATATATATATATATATATATGGTATAATGTATTTATATATATATATATATATATATATATATGTATATATATACATATATATATAGTATAATGCATATATATATATAGCATATGTAAACGGAGAAAAACTTAAACCAACAAAAGAATGATTCAATACATAAAGAAATAAATAATGCAAAAACATACAAAAGAACAACATGAAATAATACAACAAAACAAATTACAAAAAAAGTATTAAATGATAATGTAATGAAAAGAAAGGTTGGATTATTTCTTTTTTCTTCTCGTTCTTTTCTATTCCTTCTTGCACCTTTCCTTCCTTCGCTTCTTTTTCTCTTTCTTCTCATCTTCTTTTTTCTCATCTTCTGTCTCTTCTTCATTTTCAACGAATGCCTGATATAATTGGTTAAAGTTGTCATGTTTGTTATCAGGGAGACGAAGAATATGAAGCATATAAAACGGTTAAGGCCGATAACAATGAAACTGCTTCTTTCACATCTTATTAATCAGCCGCCGGCCGACTCGGCCACCTGATATGCATTGTTAAAAAAAATGAAAAAACAGAAAAACGAAAAACAGAAACAGTTAACCCAAACACAAAACGAAAAACGAAATATACTGAAGAAACAAAAAAACATCATTTCTTGGAATGTTTGTCTTTGGTTCGTTTCTATCGTTTGATTTATTTTTCATTCTTACTCTTTTTGTTTGTTCGTGATATGTTTTTCTTCAATTTCTTTTTTCTTTATTAAGAATATTAATTACTGTTTGCTAATGCTCTAAGGGCATTCAATTCTCTATCTGTTTATCTCTCTCTCTCTCTCTCCCTCCCTCTGTGTGTCTGTCTGTCTATTAATCTATCTATAACGCTCACTTTCTACAATGCCAATTTCATACGCACACACGGCACACACACATGTGTTCATTCATAACTATATGTGTGTATATATATATATATATATATATATATATATATCTATATATATATATATCTATATATATATATATATATATGAATATACATGTATGTACATAAATGTCTCTTTAACTCCTTCTCTCTCTCTATTATATATATATATATATATATAATATATATATATATATATATTATATATATACATATATATGTGTGTGTTTATATATATATATATATATATATAGGCGCATGAGCAGCACTGAGATAAGAAGTTTGCTTATCAACCATATGGTTCTGGGTTCAGTTCCACTGCGTGGCATCTTGGACAGGTGCTTTGTACTAGGGCTCCGAGCTGACCAAAACCTTGTGAGTATGTGTGTCTGTATGTATATATGTATGTATTCATACATACATGCATGCATACACATGTAATGTTTGACATGAATCACGCCGATGAAAGCATTTCAATATTTTGGCGGAGAATCCATTTATCGTATTTAAAGAGTCTCTTCGCGAATAAAGTGAGTGGAAAAATATGTGAATGTAGTGGAACATTTATTTTTAAAAAAAATAGATATAATAAAATGAAGTGCAAACGTGTGGTTTAGTTTCTAGAAATTCCGTATATAATAATATAAAGTTTCCGAAGCCTTGTATAAAAACCGCCCCGAACACTAATAAGAATGAGATTTTAGATCTGCTACTCAAATTCTAAGAATGCATAAAATCTACTGGAGTTTGTATTCATGAAAATTAGCGTATACCAAATAAATATAGATTAAAAAAACTAAAAACAAAGCACAACATAAAATATTGGTAAACTCCTTTCGCAATAACTCACAAAATACTATTAACAAAAAACCTTTGAGCCAGATATATATCACACCAGAAATATAAACCTATCTACAGAGGCGAACGAATTAGGTAAGCCGACACATGAAAGTGTACTCGGTGGCTGTTTCTAGTGAAAAGTATCCTTTTGAACTTACATCCTAATGGCTCAGAAAGAGAACAAATTGGATAACGATGGATGTATAGAATATCTATTCATTCTTAATACGTTCTGACAGAGTAGAACACCAATATCTCATCGCTTTTGTTATGCACTATCGGTGAATATCTCCCTGAAAGCGATGTGTGTTCATAAAACACATAATTCACAGGAGTAACTGTCCTTCGAGACTCTGATATTTGCTTATGCATGCTGATGTATTCGAAGTAGAAAATGATTCATATCAAATATTCACGTTCGAATTAGGTCATATGAACAAATGGCTACATTATTGTCCACGTATTCTTACTTTTCTACGTACACCCCATACATTATTACTACTTTGGCAGACATTTGTAGTCGTCAGAACAGAGTTTGTATACGAATCGCACAAATAAAAGACCGTGCTCTCATGAAAGTCATCGGTCCTACGTAGTTTTCATTTATAAGATACAGAACGAGTTCGAAAAACAATGGTAACTTGAAGTCCCCTACAGCGGCGAATATTGTGCATTATGAACACACATCGTTTAAAAAAGGGATTTCCTCTGGTTCTCAACCAAAACGTAATAAGAATGAACGATTTTCTCGTTTGTGTTCTCGTTGGTCTTCTTGCAGCCACTGAATGTGTATCCGTTTAGCAGACATCTGCACACACCAGCAAATTCTTCATTTGCTAACTGCAGTGAGAGATCCTGCTCTAGTTGGATCCATTCATCGTTGGTAGCATCGACTGAAGAGATGCGCAGCAACACGTTGTTGTTTTTGAGTGCTTGTAGATGTGCGATCTGTCTATGAATTGTCATCTGTTTAGTGAATGTTACTGTGGTTATTACGCACACCTGAAATGTAAGTTTATAATTCATGAAAGGGGCAATTGTAACGAACGTGGTTAATATAAAAATGTCACTTAAAATCTCATGCCAGAACTGAGTGTCGTATATACTGAGGAGGTTAAGCTTTGTATGTTCACAGACAACAATCACATACATATATAGTGCCCGATTATTCAATACAGAACGTGACCTATCCAGCGTACGTGTTGTATATATATATATATAAAGATCCCCTTCGGTCATGAATGACCATGGGATTGCACCTAGAAAGTTACCTTCCTAGACACAAGTCCGGGCAAGGTTGTTTGTGGAAGGCCAGCAGTCGCCCATGCATACCAGCCTCCCCTCTCCACACCACCAGTGTTATCCAAGGGAAAGACAAAGGTCGATACAGATTGGCACCAGTGACGTCGCAACTCATTTCTACAGCTGAGTGAACTGGAGCAACGTGAAATAAAGTGCCTTGCTCGAGAACACAACACGCAGCCCGGTCCGGGATTCGAGCTCATAACCTCACGATCGTAAGCTCGACGCTCTAACCACTGAGCCATGCGCCTTCACATGTATATGTATATATATATATATATATATATATATATATATTATATATAATATTAATTAGAGACAAAACCACTATTATTTTTGATTTTTCCCTGTAAATTTGGATTTATTCCCTAATATTATTATATATATATATATATATATGCATGTATATATGCATACGTACAGACATATTCATATAACTGTGCGTTTCGTCATATATACAGCGAGAGAGAGACAGAGAGAGTAAGAGAGGGATAGATATACGTACATACATATTATATAACTGTGTTTCTTTATATATATCAGCAACTACGCAGGCATATATACATATATCTATACATTCATAAATGCATACATCCATGCATCGATCCGTACACTCGTATATTTGCACATCGAGCCAACGAGGAAGCATATTAGCATCTGTGTCGATAACGGATGCTATCAACTAGATGTTGCGGTCCGACCCTATCCCGCGGAATCGATAAAGTTCTATACATGCCATAAATTAACTCCCCAAAATAGTTGTTAAAATGAGGGTAAGATTTTGATCACGTTCCCATTTGATAAGGAATACTAATGGACTATGCAACGACAACCAGAGCATGCCGGTTAAGATAAATTTTCAGAAACACTCGACTGAACTAAAAATACAGAGAATATTTCTTAAAAAATCAATAACGCAACCAACCGGAAAATAATTAATTATCGCAGCGAAAATTGGTTTAGTTATAGCTAATTAATTAATGTAATATATGACAAAGTTACAGGGAAATCAACAATCAGACAAATTTTCATGAAAATCGACAAATTCCAACAATTCTAAGTCGGTCGTGACTATTATAGATCGGTTTCACGATACAAAACGAAAGTCATTCATTAATTATCAACGGTTACTTCTCAAGAATACGTTTACTGCTGCTAAAACGTTTCTGTTTCGGAATAAAAAGAATTTACCAAAACCACAACAGGAGCCATAGGCTGACAGAAACGTAAAGTTATATGTATTTTGATGTATACGTTTGTCTTCGGAGTTCCAACGCTGTCAATTTCGTCATTGCTTTGTAATTTTCCCAGAATCGATGACATAATTAGCAGCTCAGCCTGGATTCAGTTGACCAATAATGAAAAGCATTTCATTTGCGACTTAACTCGTCTTTTAATAATCTGCAATGAAACGAAGTTCAGATTATAAAATGTGTATTTTACTAAGGTCATTTCGGATGTCATTTAAAAGAGATTTAGCTTCTATTTTTAGCGGGTCAATGTAAGCACCTAGTGGCTTCTTTGCAGATTCTTAGAAGTACCACCAGTTGAGTATTAGTGTCGATTCACTGAAACGTAATGAGTGACAACTCTTAACGATTTAGCATATATAATTAATCAACTTCATAAGCTTGCTATGATAATCGTCAGGAGAGAATTCGCCGTTTCAGTGACAAGTAAGCAAGAGTATAAGAACGAAAAGAGGATTTCGGTATTAAAATAAGTAAGTTCAGGTAATCTATTCTCTTTGCAGAATAAAAAATATACATGTTATGGTTTTACTGCTTTTAGTCAGTGGACTGCGAATGCACTGGGACATCGTGACAAAGGGTCGGAGTGCGCATGCACTGAAGCACGGTGAGAAATGGTCGGAGTGCGAATGCACTGGGGCATCGTGACAAAGGGTGGCAGTGCGAATGCACTGAAGCATGGTGAGAAATGGTCGGAGTGCGAATGCACTGGTTCATCGTCACAGAGGGTCCGAGTGGGAATGCACTGGGGCATCGTGACAAAGGGTTGGAGAAGGTTTCACAGAAGTGCAATAGTCGTTTCACTCTGGAACGTATAGTACCTATCTTTACTTCTGGAAAATAAGGGCAACTTAGCACACCGATTTACACTGGTATATATAAAGATATGTATGGAAACACACACACACACACACACACACAAACACACACACACACACACACACACACACACACACCACACACACACACACAAACACACACACACACACAACACATACATGTAGGCTTCTATCACACTAACTAAATAATTTCAGTCACAAATTCTCTCCTCTTGTAGTGGAATCGAATCCATGGACAAGTCGTAAAACTACGTTGTCATTTGTTCCTTAAAATGTCGAAGCAACGAACGTGGGTTTTATTTCCTTCTTTAACACTTTCTTCCTTATATATTACGTTGTACCTGACCCATACTGTAAGACATGTCGTGTGTTATATCCCCTACATTCAACATTGGCCAGTCAAGTCCGCCATTCGCCATTGTTCAGTGATCAATACCTCTGAAAGTTGACGTGCTGAGACCTGGTTTACGAAAGACAATTTTGTTAATTAAACCATAGCACCTGAGTAAAATTGAATATATTTCCTCTCAATTTCCGCTTCTTAATAAAGCTAATTGCCATTTCTTACACAAATGTGCAACACGAAGTAGTTTTACATTACTCATGAATAAATTTAAGCGATTAATTACATAATGCTTTACGAACGACATTTAATACATTCAGCAGGTCCTTAATTAGATAGAATAAATAACATTCCTTAAACTTCATCTTACTCTCCTCATAGAGTTAAGTTTAATTTGAAAAATGCAGTTCTAGATAGAAATTCTGAAAACGATAATTATACATATTTCATTGCTGGAACTTGTGGGGTAATTGTATACTGCACCAGCCGCAATCGGGGCAAATAGTACCACCGGTGCACTGGTATGTACCAATCACCGAGGAATAAACCGTGCATTTAATAGAAATAAATTTCATTCCAAGATACAAAGAATATCAATTATACTTTGGTAAAACTCATCATCCAATATCAATTCAAAATCATTTTGGTCTACCAACTATGTAGTGAACTTTGACAAAGTCACTTGATCTGCTGGAAATAGCAACCACATCGCCTCCTACTATTTAAAAAAAAAACAAGTAAATATTTGCGTAAATCTTGATGGAAAAGAAAATACAATATGGTCATAGCTTCAACACCATTTTCTCATTTGATTTTCGACCAGAATTGATACAAAGCAAAGCAACTACACCTTATAAGGGCTCTAGTTTATCTTGAAATGGTTACTCCAAAATGTCAAAATGAGTTTCAGTCAATGATCAATATTTCCGATCGATTCAAAGTCCATAGGAATAATCAAAATCGATAGCTTATAAGGCGATCATAGCTGCTCAGCAAGACTTAAGAAATCTCTCACCTTCCAGGTTGAATAAACCCCACACTCAACCACCAAAAGAATTCCTACGTCCATTCCATTCTCTCAGGACGAAATCCTCTTGGAAATTCATACTCATTCATTTCTTTATTGCAGGTGGCGTGTTGTAATACTTTAAGCGAAACATTAATAGCATTAATTAAATGGAGACGATGCGATCTACAATAGTTCTTGGTACTATATTTTCTGTAAAACCAAATATGTTAAACGACCACTAAATATTACTCACTAGCATTTTCTTCTAATCACGCATTTTCCAGAGGTTTTCTGCAATTCTTCCTCCGTCTTTCGCTGATTTTGCTCAATCGTCATATTGATAGTTAACTTAAAGAAAGTGCTTCTCTGACAAATCCCGGAACTTGGTCTTCTACAATTCCCAGATGTCAGTCTATACACAATTATTTATACATACGTTAAGTAGCATGCTGCTAGTTTCAGGTTTTTGTTACAGGAAAACATTGCGATATTCCTAGTTTGGATAATTTTGATTGCAGCTGTGTTCGATCAAGGATGATTAAGGCTAACGCCAAACAACAGAATCAAAGATGAGGAAATAAGGAAGAGACGGACTGTATTCTTGCTGATGGCTTTTCCGAAGTTAATAGCATAAGCTGAAACTATTTTGCTCCTGTCTCGAACACCTGTGTTGGCAACTTGTTTTACCAAGAGTCTCACATAAATTTGGGGCAGTTATTCTCATTTTCAAAATTCTGAAAGCTATTCCGATTTTAAACAACGTTGCAAACACGGCCATATTATTGAAGCATAAGTGTTGGTGATAATACCTTTTCGCCCCTTGATATATATTGCCTTTCAGGTTTTGATGGCGATTGTTGTGGTAGTTTGCATAGTTCTGTTACGTACTTGACCATTTTCAGAAATGTTATTATCAGAAGCGGAATCGTAGCTGCTGAAGAATGTTTCATGCATCCATACTAAATGAGGTGAATTGAGACTTGAAAATGGCTAACAATTGGTTGGGTAAGACTAAAATGAAAGTCAAATTGTAAATATTCGATCAATGTGCCTATTATGATTTTTCTACAGTGTAAAATGGCGAGTTACTTTCGCTTATCCAGATACGATGTATTTTTCTATGTATATAATAATTGGCATGATGCGTATTGATCTCACAAAATTATCGGCTATACAAGAGGGCATAATTTAATGATACTTGCTTATGGTTATCTATTTTGTAAATTTTATATCCATTCTGAATGCTGGCAGAGCTTTTGATTTCAGATGTTGGAAATCCAAACGAAATTGTGAATATTTCATTCCCACTTAGATGATTCAATTTATTGATTAAGTTTAATAGTTCGATTTGCTTTTTAGTATTGATTTTCTAAACTAACCTATAATATGCAGATGACCTGTCGAATACATACATATATATGTATATGTGTGTGTATATATATATATGTATATATGTATGTATGCATATATATATGTATATATATGTGTATATATATATATATGTGTGTGTGTATATATATATATATATATATATGTATATATATATATGTGTATATACATATATATATATATACGTCTATATAGATGTGTATATGTATGTATATATATATATATATATATATATATATTATAAGTGACACGTGTTGCGTCTCGGGAAATAAATATGCTTTTAGCGGATTTACAAATTCTTACCATAAATTCTTTTTGAAATAGTGGTGTACAATAAATATAATTGCGTAGATACACACACACTCACATATATGTATATATATATATATATGCATGCATATATGTATTCATACATACATATATATATGTATGTATGTGTGTGTGTGTGTGTGTGTGGTGTGTGTGTGTGTGTTTATGTATAGGTACTGTAAATTGTGATACGCTGTACGGAGAACAGCGTCTTCCAAGACAATAATTTTTCGAATACACTCGAACGTTTCAACGTTCAACTAAGCTTTAACTTTTAACGTTTAATTAACCCTGATTATCATATCAGTAACAATCATACCATCATCAGCAACATCATCGTCGTCATCAATGTCATCATCCTCATCATCATCTTCATCATCATCATGAACAACAACAACAACAACAAACTTAATGAAATTCCATTGGCCTAACATTGATTTCTTTCTTTCTACGCTTGAACAGATCGAGCTGGTTTACAGTTCAGCGTATTCTATGCACGTCAGTCCTGCATGAACTCGTATTGAAATGTTGCTTCATAAAATCTCATACAACTCAAGAGCTCTTTGATCAAACTCCATCAGCCAAGCTGTTGTATTATCGCACGCAGTATATATTACGTATTCCGATTGCAATTCACGTGTATGTTATCTTTCTTTTGAATATATATAAGGTTGCATTTGCATAGGCCAAACAATACAATGCTATTCCTCATCAGAACATCCGAAAACTGAATAACAAGTCTACAACAATAATACATTACCATATAAGATTTGCTGACTGAAACCTCCTCTCTCTCTCTCTCTCTCTCTCTCTCTCTCTCTCCCATCCAAACATGATGCATTTCAAATTACTGTAAATATTCGAGAGACGTGTTACTTTTCATGATTCCATAGTGGAACATTTTACATTATCTCCTTTCTAAAAGATATTGTTGTTGCTGAATATTCCAAGGTAGGTTTGTGGAGCAAGCTTATGCTAAGGTGATAAGTAGATTACACAAAGCATGATGGAAAGAAACACACTACATCAGCGAAGTCTGAGATTTAGTGGTGTGATCGTTTATTCAGTAATAAATGTTAGGATGGATGCAGTGCAATTCAATATATCGATTTCGATTAAGTTTCTTTTCCAAATTGTTCTAATTACTCAGTGAATATTATCGAAGGAAAATGGTGAAATAGTTTGCGAAGTTGTAAATACCTTTTCTCAGATTTATTCGTTTTGCAAGACAGTTATTAGGTGTGCATAATCTTTTTGTTTTTTATATTGTGTTATTTTTGAGCATTTGTTCGAAATTTATTCAAATATAAAAATGAGAAAACAGAAAAAACGCAGACGTTAGGATCCGAACCTAGTATATGTTCATCAGAGACAGAATAGCGCTATAACAACCACATGGAAATGTAGTGTAAGAAACTTCGGACGGATGGCGGACTACCAGTATCACCGAGGGAATTAACCGTGACACATATTACAAGTACCCAAGAAGAATCCTAAACTTCCTTTGCATACTTTGCTGGGTCTTGCAATGTTTGTACAGCCAATGTTTCTGGCAACGACATTGTATTTTACCTCCTTTCATGTGCCTGATAATCGAGACGTCACTGGGCGTTACCAACAGCACAGAAGAGCAGGTCAGTAGGAACTCTATCTAAATCCTGTCTTAAAATTTACTGGTTCGTCATTAATTTTGGCCTAATGAGGTCTCTAAAGATAATTTTCGGGCTTATTTGAAGATGTTGCTTCCAACGAATTAGGTTTTCTAAAACTGACAGATGACAATGGCCACTCGGATAAACTTGTCCTGTATGAAATATGCCCCAGCTGAGGCGATCGGTGGAAATCCTCCTTTAACTTAGAATTAAGAAAAGCTGGAATATATGGAGCGAATCCATATAAACTACGATGAATTGTGAACTATGATCACACGCACTGTCGATTGTAACAAATAGAATACAACAACAACAACAACAACAACATTGAATAATTATATATTGTATTTCATATGATAGAATGGTTAACCCACTGAGAATTGAGCCAATAGAAAATTGTTTTTCAAAAGACAGACAGGGATGGCGTCGTCTCCAAACATTGCTCCTTTCCTCGTCACGCCGTACAGGAGTATCTGCTTTTCCGCTCTCTGCGGGGGGAATGCGAACACTGGTCAGATGACTTACTTTTGCCAACACGCACTGAGTGAGGAACTGGGTAAGCTGTTGCTTGTGATAGGCAGATATTTGTAGATGTTGCGCAATTTCCAGCGTTACCTTCTCGGAGAAAATTTGCGATGATCATTTTTACAGACAAACTTTTCCACAACTTATGTCCTCGACAGATCTTCACTCGGGTAACAAGAGAAGAGCAAGGCTGGACAGGTGTCACCTGGATTATCATCAGAGTATCATCAGTTTTCTTTCGGTTTCCCAATCTATTCAGTGGAATTTCTACTTCTGCAATTCATAAATGATCAATAATGGGTACGATGACCACTACTCGGAGTAACTTCTAATCCAGTCCCTGGCCTGAGAGAGCATCCGGGTGACAGGTATAGAAATGCCTGTAGGGACGTCTTCCCGAGAGCATCATCGGCAGGCGACGTTATGCCAAACACCTGCTGTTGTGTATAAGACAGATCTGGTTATCGAGTCCTGTTGTGAAGAACCTCCGCCCTTTCCTTTGATTGATAAGTATTTATAATTCTTCTGACCTTGTTAAAAGAGGTCACTTGTTGGATCAGACTGAAAGGACTGAAAACTGACATCTTAAGGTCATCTGTCAATATCTCTTTCTCTGTCTCTCTTTCTCTCTCTCTTCATCTTTTTGTATGTGTGTATATATATATATATATATATATATATACTCTTTTACTCTTTTACTTGTTTCAGTCATTTGACTGCGGCCATGCTGGAGCACCGCCTTTAGTCGAGCAAATCGACCCCGGGACTTATTCTTTGTAAGTCCAGTACTTATTCTATCCGTCTCTTTTGCCGAACTGCTAAGTGACAGGGACGTAAACACAATTGTCAAGCAATGCTAGGGGGACAAAAACTGACACACAAACACATACACACGCATACATACATACATACATACATACATATATATATATATATATATATAATATATATATATAATATATATATATATATACACATATATACGGCAGGCTTCTTTCAGTTTCCGTCTACCAAATCCACTCACAAGGCATTGGTCGGCCCGGGGCTATAGCAGAAGACACTTGCCCAAGATGCCACGCAGTGGGACTGAACCCTGAACCATGTGGTTGGTTAGCAAGCTACTTACCACAGCCACTCCTGCGCCTATATATATGTATATATTTAAATAGATCTACACACACACACACACACACACACCCATATTGCCCATTTTCAAGTAAGTTATCTATACTCTATGGTATTATATGGTATCACGAAACCGTTATAGAATAATGTTATTTTGTTCAAAATTGCTGACATGATTGTGTAAATTCACAATTGAAATTTCGAATTTCATCACAGATCACATTACGTTTTACTTCTATTCGCTTTAATAAATTAACTCAGGTATATCTCATCATTTCACCTGAACCTACCCATCTCTCCAGTACAAAAGGTTACCAAAGTGCTAAGTTAAAATAGACTGCTGCTAACATAATATTTTTTGTTCCTACTTTTTATTTTTAAAAAATGCTGAGAAGCTACATTAAACAAAAAGTAAGGATAAAAACAAAAGAAAACAACAATAATGGTTATTAAGACTTCAACCGAATTGACTCTTCAGTTTGGGGAATAAATATCTTATTGCTACGTGAAGAATTGTTTGTATCAAAACTATAATCAAGTTAAAATCTTAAACAAAAGAATTTTCTCAAAAATCTGTTTTCCTTGAAATCACATGAAAACGTCAGTCTGGTGCACAAAGACGGAATAATAAGAGAGTTGAGAAGAGGAGGATAAGAGCTGGTGGTGGTGGTGGTGGTGGTGTGTGGTAGTGATCATAATGGTGAGAGGGATTATTGGTGGTGATGATGATGATGATGAGGGCGACGACAATGATGATGGTAATAGAGATTATAGCAATAGAAGGACTGAAGTATATCTCCTGTAAGTGGCATGCCGCTCTCTGCTGGAGCTGCGGCTGGTGCTGCTGTCGCCACTACTACTGCTGGTGCTAGTGCTGCTGCTGCTGATAACGTCGACGAAGACGATGATGGTGATGAGGAGGACGACGATGGTGGTGGTGGTGGTGGTGATGACGACGACGATGATGATGAAAACGACTTCGACGAGGTCAACGACGATGACGATGATGATGATGACGATTATGACAAGGACTTTGATGATGTTGATAATGACAATTATGGTGCTGGTGGTGATGGTTGTATCTGTGGTGGTGAAGAAAGGTTGCCGTTATGCAAAACATTGATGTTAGGAACACGGAAGGTGAATCCTTGCAGTGGCATCTAAAGGTGGTGGTCTTGGTGGTGGTGGCCGTGGCTGATAATAATATGGCGAAGGAAATAAAGGTGGTGGAAGAATTGGGAAGAACGTGGTTTGGTATAAGACACTTGCCCGAGGTGCCACGCAGTGGGACTGAACCCGGAACCATGTGGTTCGGAAGCATACTTCTTACCACACAGCCACTCGCGGTCGATATAATAACTATTCAAATTCGGGCATCATTGGATGTCCTTGTCCGTAAATTACTAAACGCAAAGTATTTGCCAGAGACACAAAATAAAGTAAGGCACCAGATTAATGCTGGTTTTGGTGGTATTGACGAATGCCCTCCACGCAAATTTCAGACTTTGTGCAAATGCTTGAAACGATTATCATTATTATTATCATGTTTGAAATTTACAGAAAAACAACAGACGAAGACCGGTGTATGAACAAGAAGCAGGTGTATTATTTTGACGTTCGGGAAAGTGAAAAAAGTCTTCTACGTTTCGAGCCTACGCACTTCAGCAGAATGGAATAAGAGAAAATAAACAGAGAGAGAATTAGAAAAAGTTGTGGATTTAGCGGTCAAGAATTATTATTAAAGGTTTGTCCTTTCATCCTTTCGGAGTCGATAAAATAAGTATCAGTTCAACACTGGGGTCGACCTAATCGATTTACCCCTCTCGCTCGAAATTGTTTGCCTTGTGCCAAAATTCGAAACCAATATTACTCTATAGAAAACCCATCAAAATTATATAGTAAGCTGAAAGCATCTTACAATAAATTTCTTTTGTGAGAATACGATCTTGCCCAAGAGAAAAGAAAATCTAATGAATAGGTAACATTATTTCACACACCATCTTTAAGATAAAACCATTTGGTTTCTCTCTCTTATAACAATGGACGTCGAAACCTCAAAAATAGAAAAAAATCTCGTTAAAATAATGATTTCTAATCTAGGCAGAATTCTTGGCTTTTGGATTAATGTATTCCTAGAGCTACATAATATTTATATCGCGCCCAGGACTTCATTGGCTCATGAAATTTGCGCATGACTGAATGTATTGCATTTGGAATAATATCACCGTGACATGAATTTCCGTAATGTGAAATGCATGTTCTAAATGAATTCCATGCTAGTTGGATTAATGCATTCCTATAACTACCTAATACTTATTTATATCGAGCCCAGGACTTCATTGGCTCATGAAATATCCGCATGATTGAAGTATTGCATTTAGGATAATATCACCGTGACATGAATTTCCGTAATGTGAAATGTATGTTTTAAATGAATTCCATGCCAGGTGGATGTCAATAAGCTTATACAGTTCGGGAGGAAAACATATATTTTGGATTAAAGATCTGCATGTTACGGCAAATAAAGGCTGGAAGGCTACATTGACATAACACAAAAGGTGTGTTTACTTAAAGGTATCGACATGAAATATGACAAAAGAAATTAGTCCAGAATTTTCATTTTATGCTGTAATTCACTTCGTCTTATTACACAAGAATCCGTGCTACTCATTAAATAAAGGTAATTGAAGTTTTTGATCAACTCTAATCAAGATATCATAAACTAATTACTAGAACACTTCACTCTAGTGGAAGTCTATTAAAGATAGAAATAGTTTAAGACTACCACTTTGTATATTCGCCTAATAATTAGGTCCTTCACATGTAGGGTTTGGTGATTCGAACAGTGAAACAGTAATTTTAGATACCGTAAATAATTTATTTTACTTTCTATTAACTTTCTATAAGCTATCTATTATAAGACGAGTCTGCTTGCATTAACAATACATAAAAGGAGAGAGAGAGAGAGAGAGAGGAGAGAGAGAGAGAGAGCACATTAAGGAAAATGATGAAATCTATTCACGAAATCCTATGATATACAGAATGGATTTAATCACACATGGATACAGAGAAGTTTCTAAAGGTATACAGACAACAAAAATGCAGTGATGTAATGCATCGCGTGCCTTTTACAATTTGCTTTTTACTTCTGATTAATTTCGACTCGAATTGAGATATCACAGAAAAATAGTGAACAAACCTTTTGTAAGTATTAACAATCACATTAAACTGACGAAGATACGGTGCTCTATGAGAGCTTCCTGCTTTTGCAATACAGTATTGGTATAAAAGTTTGTTTTAGGAATAAGAATGGATCCTATTAAATAGTAAAACCAATGGTAATACTTCGCAATAACAACTTACTAGTGACATGACTAAAACTTCATTAGTATAATAATGAAAGAAACATTTCACAGGCAATGTTAATAGAGGAATTCACTACTATCAGTATTATCCAATTCGGGAATTGATGTTATACTTGGCATGGCAGACTCAGTTGAGTCAAAGATATGAGATGAGAAAGAGGAAATGATTTTTTTTCATAACATGTGATGTACTCAGGCAATGGAGACAAATGATTTCTGGCTCGAGGCTGCGGCAGCTAAAACAGAATGACAAACTGAATAGAACTAAAGCAAAACTTATAAAAATTATTATATAAAAGATGCTATTAACACTCTCTATATAATATGTAATGGATATATATGTCGCTGAAAGAATTCTGAGCAGGGTGTTTATTTTCGAGGGAGCAAACAGAAAATAAAAATATCGCCAGTAGACAAAACAAAACACCCAACAAAAAAAGTACAAAAAAGACAAAAGGCAAAAATAAAAAAATAAAAATAGACAGTTGCGGCGCTGGCATTGATAAATCCTGATTTCTGCTTCGTTGTGATTCACCATTTTAAGCGACACCGCATTTTAAGCGAAAATCGAGCGCTAGCTGCTATAATTAAACAACAGTTTAAAAGGAATTTAAGAATATATATGCTTAAGATCATCGGTGCGACCATCCAGATGAATATAATTTGTAGGACTGCATGCTAGGACGTCCGCACAAAGTCAGACTTGTAAGACAGTCCTACCGATTACACTCGTGGCTACTATTTCAAAAGTCCTCGTTTTGGCGCGCTACGGACATTTGGACATTTATGTAAGTAAAATTATATAATATGTTGATAGTGAAACATGTATGCGAATAATCCATATTCTTATTGCTTTTTCTTTTGTCTTGCTCGATTACATTTTGGTTGTGTTGCTAAGTTTTTCTTGAGGACATTTATTAGTGGTAAGACCATAGCGGATCTGTTTCTAGCATAAGGGTGTCCACATAGTGGTTCCCCTCTAATATGTGTATGTATATATATATATACATACATACATACATATATATATATATATATATATGTGTGTGTGTGTGTGTGTGTGTGTGTATATATATGAGCCCACAACCTTCGAGACCTTTTGGTCCATAGCTCCTTCCCTGACCCTACCTCCCAACCCGGCTCGTTCCCCTGCTCCCGCCCACGTTGCCGCACTTGCCCTTACCTCTCCAACACCACCCGCCTCACTAGCACCCACCATCGACCCTATCCCATCATCCACTCCTTCACCTGCACCTCCAGCAATATTATCTATTGCATCTCTTGCTCTCTCTGCAATTCCTTGTACATCGGACAAACGGGACGCCGCTTGGCTGACCGGTTCGCGGAACACCTTCGTGACATCCACCTTGCGAACGACACACCGGTCTCACGCCATTTCCGCTCCACGGTCACTCCTTGCAACACCTATCTGTGTTCGGTTGTCCTTACACAGAGGCCATCCGGATTCCGTTTACGCCGTGAACAGGAATTAATCTTCTCTCTTCGCTCTTATACGCCATTTGGTCTCAACTCTCCCCCCCTCCTCATCTAACCCCCTCTCCCCTCCTCATCTAACCCCCTCTCCCCCTCCTACCTATCCTTTTTCCCCCGACCCTACTTCTCAGACCTCATCCTTTCCACCCCTACTCCCTTCCTCTTCCCCTTCCCTCCTCTCCTATTCTTTTCTTTCTCTTCTTCCCCTCTTCCCTTCCCTCTGCTCCCTCACTCCTCTTCCCCTTCTCTCTCCCCTCTCCCTCTTTCCTCCTTCATCCCCCTCCTCCCATCCTCTCCTCTTCCCCTCTCCTCCCCTCTTCTTCCATCCCCTTCTCTCCCCCTCTTCCCCCTCCCCTCTTCTCCTCCTACACCCACATGACTTTACACATCACATCACATATGATGTGCCATACTAATACACACACCAACTAATACATACTAATACGTACTAATACATACTAGTACATACTAATACATACACCAACCCTATACATACACACGTCCAGACCCCGCATACGCACTTATACTCTCTCATACACACCACTTATACATACCAATACGTACTAATACATACTAATACATACACCAACCCCATACATACGCACGTCCAGCAATCCTACGCACTAATACTCTCTCATACACACACACACACACACCACCCTTAACATATAATAAATAGTAACAACACCAACCCTATACATACACACATCCAGACCCCACCTACGCACTTTTAGCTGGTCCCTCAACCCATTATCAACCCTATTATCTCCCCTTATTTCGCTCACGCGTCTCATGTTTGATCTTTGACCTCTGGCCGAAATCAGATCGCCATGTTGATTCGTTAGCTACTGCACGCATTTTTTTCTCTCCTTCTTTCTGTGTTTTTCTCTCTCTGTGTATCTTTCTGTTGAAGAGCGTAGGCTCGAAACGTTAAAGACTTGTTTTATTTATATTTCCTGAGCGCCATACTAATACAATTGTTCGTTTGTTTTCCACCTGCCTTCGTCTTTTGTTTATTTTCATAAAGCTTCCCGTTATATATTATGCGCTCACGTGGTCTCACTTTCATCCTATATTCTACCAATACCACTATCAACACTTACCTCTACCTTGGATACTTACCATTGGCTGCACCTCTCTTTCGCGGATCAAAGTGACTTTGCATTGATGTGAAATCCTTAAAAAATATACCACGACGTCTACACATTTCTCAACTTGAACTTTCAACCTTGAACTTGTTCGCATAAACTGTCCCGTTTGTTGTATTTTATTTTCTCTTATATTACCACTTTTTTTACATTCATTTCATGCTTTCCACATTTTCCTGAATTTGTTCTCCTTTCGTCTTTCTTCCTCTCTGGATGTCCATACTCCGTTTCTCTGCCTGCACCCCCTTTTTTGCCTCCCCTCTCTCTGCTTCCCTTCTTTCTTTCCCTTTTCCGTTTGCCCCGTCTTTTCTGCCCCTATCGCTTACTTATCTAGTTTTTCATACGATTATTATTTTTTGTTTTTTTTTTTGAACGTTTGTTTTTTCCCCTTTTTTCGCTATCCCTTTTTTCTATTTTTTTAATACGATAATTTTGTTTTTGTTTTTTTTGTTTTTTCGAACGTTTTTTTTCCGCTATCCCATCATGCCGGATCCTAGGTCCTACCTCCTCACCCTCCATCACAGTTGAAGGATCATCATGCGTTCGCTTCCTGTATATTGCCTTCAGCCGTCCGTTAACTCTCTCTACTTCTTTTTAAAAAAACCCGCTTCTCTAGCCATGTCTCTTTCCTAAGCCGCTGCCTACATCACCGACTCATCCCTAAAGGTTCCGCCTCCACTTCCACCCGCTCTCCACTCGGATTCTTCCATCTTACCCATACTCCGCACCACATCTACCGCCTTATGCGGGCCACCATTCGCTCCAATCTCTCCAAACTACATGCCATCAACCGCCTTCTTCCTCCTGCTTTTTCCACCTTCTTCTCCTCTCTGCCGCCTCTCTATGCTCCAAACACGCTACGCTTCAGTATCCATTTGAATCAACTCTTCCATCAATTCTTTCTGATACAAAACTTCGTAAACTCCAATCACTCTTCCATTCCACCCTACCCGACGCCACTACCCCAACTCCTCCACCACCCTTCTCCCCTCCCGATATGCTCCATCCCCCCACACCTAACCCCACTGCCCCTCCCTACAACGCCTTCTCCCCTCCGTTAGGCTCCATCCACCTACACCTAACCCTACTGCCCCGCCAACCACCCCCACACAATCCCCAACCGTCCCCCTCAGACCTCCACGAGACCTACCACCCCTCCTACTTCTATTCCACCCACCCCTTCTCAACTTCCGTCTGTTGTTACCATTCCCCCGATCCCCCTCTCTGCGGCTGAACGCTCCGTCCTTGGTAGGGGTCTGCGTTTCATCCCCCTCACTCCATCCTGTAAGGAATTCCAGACGCGAGTTGATGTCCACAGCTTTGTGCGCCGTGTCCGGTTGGGTGCGCATTACCACGACTCGCCACCCACACCCAACGAAGAGGACTGCTTCACTGGCCTGGGCCGCCTACCATCCCCGTGGACGCCTGCCCTGGCCAGATCCTAGCAGTGGATCTTTTCGCGGGCGCTTGTCAGCGTGCATTGGAGCGGTTCAACTTCTCCAGGCCGCACGCCGCCTCAACATCTCCCAGCTGAGCTCTTGGCTCTTCGTTCCCTCCAACGGCGCGCTGACATTATCATCAAACCAGCTGACAAGGTGGATCTGTAGTGGTGTGGGGCGCGGACCTCTATAGGGCCGAGGCTTTCCGCCAACCAAACGACACCTCCTTCTATTCCACTCTGCCCTCTAACCCCACACGTAGCTACCAACAGACGGTATCCTCTACTGTCCAAGACCTCATCTCGTCCTCCCGTCTCCCCCGCACCGCATCCAACCTAATTGTGCGAACCCCACGTACCCCCACCATTACATCCCCCCAAATCCACAAAAACCCAACAACCCTGGCGCCCCATCGTTTCCGCCTGTAACTGCCCCACGGAGCTCATCTCTAATACCTCGACCGTGTCCTTGCCCCCCTAGTGGGCATCTCTTCCCTCCCAACATCCACGATACCAACCATGCTCTCCGGCTTTTCAACTCTTTCCTTTCCTCCCGGCTCCTCCAAAATCCTTTTTACTATGGACATCCAAAGCCTCTATACTGTTATCCCTCACCACGAAGGACTGCAGGCCCTTCGACACTTTCTTGACCTCCGCTCTAACCCTATACCTGACACCTCCACACTCATTCGTCTGGCCGAACTTGTCCTTACTCTGAAATGCTTCTCGTTCGCGGGCGAGTTCTACCATCGCGGGCGAGTTCTACCATGGTCCGGGAGTGGCCATGGGAACGCGAATGGGCCCCAACTATGCGAACCTGTTCGTTGGCTATGTTGAGGCCCAAATATTCTCTAATTTCACTGGTCCCACTCCTGAACTATATGGTCGTTACATTGACGACATTATCGGTGCCACCTCACTCTCCCGCGAACATCTAGATCCTTCCTCTCTTTCGTCCAATCTTTCCATCCAGCCCTCCACTTCACTTCCACTATCTCCAACACCTCTGTCTCCTTCCTCGACATTTCGGTTAGCATTCTTCACTCCATCTTACCACCTCCATTCACTACAAACACACAGACTCACACTCATACCTCAACTTCTCTTCCTCCCACCCAGAACACACCAAGCTTTCCATCCCCTATTCCCAATTCCTCCGTCTACGTAGGCTCTGTAGTGACGACCATGACTTTGAGACTCAGTCTCAACGTATGGCTCACCACTTCACCCTACGGGATACCCCTCACCACTATCCACACCGCCCTTGCCAGAGCACGGTCCGTGGACCGTGTATCTGCTCTCTCTCCCCGAACCCGCCTGTAGTCTCCCGCCTCCCTTTCCCCTCACTTACCACCCACGACCCTACGTCTCCAACGCACCATTCTTCGAGCTTTCCGTCATCTCCAGTCCGACCCGTCCACTTCACACCTCTTCCCTAACCGACCCCTCCCCTCTTTCAAACGAGCCCACAACCTTCGAGACCTTTTGGTCCATAGCTCCTTCCCTGACCCTACCTCCCAACCCGGCTCGTTCCCCTGCTCCCGCCCACGTTGCCGCACTTGCCCTTACCTCTCCAACACCACCCGCCTCACTAGCACCCATCATCGACCCTATCCCATCATCCACTCCTTCACCTGCACCTCCAGCAATATTATCTATTGCATCTCTTGCTCTCTCTGCAATTCCTTGTACATCGGACAAACGGGACGCCGCTTGGCTGACCGGTTCGCGGAACACCTTCGTGACATCCACCTTGCGAACGACACACCGGTCTCACGCCATTTCCGCTCCACCGGTCACTCCTGCAACACCTATCTGTGTTTCGGTTTGTCCTTACACAGAGGCCATCCGGATTCCCGTTTGCGCCGTGAACAGAATTAATCTTCTCTCTTCGCTCTTATACGCCATTTGGTCTCAACTCTCCCCCCCTCCTCATCTAACCCCCCCTCCCCCCCTCCTCACCTATCCTTTCCCCCCCGACCCATACTTCTTCAGTCCTTCATCCTTTCACCCCTACTCCCCTTCCTCTTCCCTCTTTCTCCCTCCCTCTTCCCTTTCCCTCTGCTCCCTCACTCCCTCTTCCCCTTCTCTTCCCCCTCTCCCTCTTTCCTCTTCATCCCTCCTCCCCCCCCTCACCTCCCCTCCTCTTCCTTCTCCCCCTCTCTTTCCCATCCCCTTCTCTCCCCACTCCCCCTCCCCCTCTTCTCCTCACTACACACAATGACTTTACACATCACATCACATATGATGTGCCATACTAATACACACACCAACTAATACATACTAATACGTACTAATACATACTAGTACATACTAATACATACACCAACCCTATACATACACACGTCCAGACCCCGCATACGCACTTATACTCTCTCATACACACACAATATACATACCAATACGTACTAATACATACTAATACATACTAATACATACACCAACCCCATACATACGCACGTCCAGACCAATCCTACGCACTAATACTCTCTCATACACAACACACACACACACACCCTTATACATACTAATACATACACCAACCCTATACATACACACATCCAGACCTCCTACGCACTTTTAGCTGGTCCTCAACCCTTTTATCAACCCTATTATCTCCCCTTATTTCGCTCTCGCTCGTCTCATGTTTGATCTTTGACCTCTGGCCGAAATCAGATCGCCATGTTGATTCGTTAGCTACTGCACGCATTTTTTTTCTCTCCTTCTTTCTGTGTTTTTCTCTTTCTGTGTATCTTTCTGTTGAAGAGCGTAGGCTCGAAAGTTTAAAACTTGTTTATTTATATTTCCTGAGCGCCATACTAATACAATGTTTCGTTTGTTTTCCACGTGCCTTCGTCTTTTGTTTATTTTCATAAAGCTTCCCGTTATATATATATATATATATATATATATAATATATATATATATATAATATATATATATATATATATATATATCATGACAAAAAGTAATTATTGATAATTAATTAAGACAGGGGACGATGGCAAGGACATTTTTATTCTGATTATTTTATTATATATATATATATATATAATATAGATATATACATATATTATATATATAATATATATATATATATATATATATATTATGTATGTATATAATATATATTATATATAATATATATATATTATTTTATATATATATATATATATAATATAATATATATATATATATATATATAATATATATATGACTACTGTCACCCCAACCGCCACTACGAAGTTCTTGCAATGAATCTACAGATAACAACAAGGAGACGAAACTGTGGCATTGCTTTACTCATCATGTATTTATACATTTTGTATAATTTCTCCATTATATATATATATATATATGTACATATATATGTGTGAAAGAACAGGCGTGGCTGTGTGGTAAGAAGCTTCGTTCTCAATCACACTGTTCTAGGTTCACTCCCACTGCGCGGCATCTTGGACAAGTGTCTTCTGCTATAGCTTCTGGCCGACCAAAGCCTTTTCAGTGGATTTGGTAGACGGAAACTCAAAGAAGCCTGTCGTATACAAATGTGTGTGTGTGTTTGTATGTGTTTGTGTGTATGTATGTGTGTATGTGTGTATTTATGCGTGTGTGTTTGTGTTTGTCCCCCACCTCATTTAACAACCGACTTCGGTGTGTTTACGTCCCTATAACTTATCAGTTCGGCAATATAGACCGATAGAATAAGTACTAGGCTCACAAAGAATAAATCCTGGGATCGATTTCATCGCCTAAAACTCTTTGAGACGCAGCTCCAGCACGGGCGCAGTCAAACGACTGAAACAAAAGAATGTATATGCATTTGTTAACCTCATACACCCACACATAGAGATATGGGCCACCAGTCTCTCCCTATATATATATATATATGTATATATATATATATATATATATATACATATATAATATATATGATATATATATTCCGCTAACCAACCAAAAACCAAAAATCTAGAATAATAGTAATAGCAAAATAACTAAATTATATGCTAATCGACATGTAAATTAGATAACTACACGCCGAATGGTTT